>NC_141536.1:99034998-99184998 GCF_021556685.1 Rattus norvegicus | reverse complement strand
TGCAAGAGTTTACTATAGGTCTCTTCATTATTTAATTGATCCATATACATAATATTATTCTAAAATGATTTATTAAACATACTATAGTATTGAAATCATGTAACATGGATCCTTCAATTTTATAACTCATTTAAAGTAATTTTTATATTCTGCTTTTGTATGTGAAGTTTAGGATGAATTTGTCAAGTTCTGGAAAAAAATTCAATTTATAAAACCCTTCTGGGACATGTCTAGAAACTGCAGTTAATCTGTGGATTAGCTTTGGAAGGTTTGTTCCCATAGTAATGCTTAGCAGTGCACAAATGCGACTGCCTCTCCATTCACATATTCTCCAGTTGTCTTGGAAAAACAGCTGAGGTTGTCAGTGTGTGTAGCATCTTGTATTGCTTTTGTGCAACTTATTCCTAGGCATTTATGTCTTTTTAATTCTTTTGGAGGTGAAATTTGTATTTTAAATTTCAGTTCGGATTATTCATTACTCTTTATAGACATATATCATTATTAAAATGTTAATCCTGTATCCAGAACAGCATTGATATTGTTTTTTAATTCTAGGGGCTTTGTTATAATGTAGATTTTTGAGAGTTTTCTACCTACAAGATCTGGTCATCTATGAATAAAGAGAGTCTTCAGTAGGAATATACTTTATTTGGCCTCCAAACCCCAAAGCTTGTGCTGGTTGGAACATCCAGTACAGTATGTAATGATGATGAAGTGAGCATATATTCTTGTTTTATTTCAAATCTTAGGAAGAAAACATCAAGGTATTTGCTGTTTTGTTGTTTTCCTTTGTTTTTGTTTTTTAATCACTAAGCTCAGTATCTTCTGTAGGGTCTTTGTAAATGTCTTTTACCAAGCTATCTGTTTCTAGAAACTCATTGTATTTTTGTCTTGAATGGGTATTAGATTTTTGTCAAATACTCTTTCTTTGCCCTGCATTCTAATCCTTTGCTGATAAGATTTACGGTTTTAAGTGATTGAGAATAAGGTATTGACATTTCTGTTACAGAATTTGTCTCCACACTCAGGCTGTTTGTCTTGCTTCATGTGTTCTGATCGTTGCTGTCAAGTGCTCATTTTTATTATGTGTACATTGTCTTGAGAAGTTGGCTCTATTGAGATGATAGATTGTCTTCTCTACAAATGCTCCTCACTCATCTTTGTGGAGCCCCTCGGGGTCACAGCTATGGTTGAGGCACTGACCGCTTTCTCACACCCAGGCTTTTACCTCCTCTCTGGCTTTCATGCTCAGCTATGTGTCCTGGACATTGCAATTACTGGATTGTTTTTTCTTCAGATCGAGTCTGACCATTGTTCTTTTTATCAGTGTGCTTAATGCACTTACATTTAATTATGTTGATCTTTATATTTATGATTGTGATTTGTCTGTTTTTCACTTAACCATTTTGTTCCATCTTTTACTGCCTTCTTTGGGGTTAAATATATATTTCTAATATACTGTTCAGCTTTGGAGAACTCTTATTTTTGTCTTTAGTGTGTTTTTCTCAGTAATACCAATGTGTATTGAACTTGAAATAACCTATTTCAAATTCATACTAACGTAAGTAAAGCAGCCTCATTCTAATATTGTTCTATTTTTCTCCCTCCTCCGTTGTGGTAACATTGCCATGGTGATATCTCTGAGTGTTAGAAGCCTAGCAGCACAACTTTATAATGATTGTCTTACAGAACGGTTTCTTGAATCAATTAGAAGACCAAAACCAGAACATTACATTTAAATCCTTGTTTTATTATAATGCCTTCCCACCTGTCTCCCTAATTCTTCATGTTATCTTTACCTTCTGTTTGGAGTCATTAACTTCATCCTGGGTGCTTCCTTTAGCATTTCCGGTCTAAGAACATTCACCGATGGATCTATGTTTGGCTGCAAATTACACTGGATATTTAAGCAGTTGACAGTTCAGTCTTGGAGTTGACTTTGTATCTTCCTGAGGCCCCACATTCACCCAGACACAAATAAATAACATGGACCGGGCTAGCTCTTGCTCTTGACCTGCCCTTCTCCATTGGAAGTCTTTGTCCTGAAAAGCATCCCTAATCTAAAAGTCAATAGCCTCCTACTGTTCTTACCAAGGTTTGTGTATTTAAAAAATTAAACACTTCCAGGTAGATAGATAGATAGATAGATAGATAGATAGATAGATAGATAGATGATAGACCCTTCGCCCCAACAGAGCTCTTACTTTCTCAGCCACCACAGTATCTTTTAGAAGAAAGAACTAATGTCAAATAAAGCCATGCAGCAGAGGTACCAACACTGCAACAGCTAGGAAATGAAAGAGAAAAGGAATTTGGAAGGAGGCTCTTGTCTCCATCCCTTCTGAGAAGCCAACAGTACATATGCAGCAGCTGTGGAATAGGGACACAGCAAAAGAGTAGTGAGGAAGGAAAGTTAAAATTCCTTCAGGTTTTTTCTTTCCCCTTCGTACAATGGCTAGGAACTGTGAGGGAGGACAGATGAACGGTGTGATAGATAGAGACTCCCAGACATATGCATTAGGGGAAGCTATTGACAGTGGTCCCTTGAGTTTAGCATCAAGGAACAGAAGCCAAGATAGGTAGACCCTGGAACTGAGAGGGATAATGCTGAGAGCCAGAGAGAGGGGACATGTGCAGAGAGAATCCAGGGGGAGCAAGATCCAAAGGTGGAAAACAGATCCACAGAGTAAAGTGACATTAACACTCAGAAGACAGAAAGCAAGCACGTGCACATATGCAAATTCAAAACTATATACAGATGCATCTGAAGACGCTTGGAGAGAGGAAGTGCATAGGAAAGAGAGAAGGCAATGGAAATGAAGAGACAGCCCCTTGCCTCCCCCAACCTTGTGACTTATCTTTTCTGTGAAGGTGGCATAGTTTGAAATAACAGTATTGTAGATTAGTACCTTTGTTATGTTTCCAAGTGTGCTTATTAAGAGAGGAAGTGTGACAGACAGATGGGGTGAATGAAGGGAACCATATGTTCCAGATAGAAACCAACCATCATCCTGATGACCACAGTTGACATTCCCTCTTTAGATTATACAGAAATCATCATTAGACACTCCGTAAAGGCCTGTTTGGTGCTGAGTGCTAAGCATAGCAATGCAATAAACTGTAAGTTGCTTGAAAATAAATGTGCCAAAAGGAATCATGTCTCCTTGTTTATGAAAGAGCTGTAAATGAATACAAATATTGTCTCCTGCTGCGGAGTTGCTGGGCAAATTTCAGCTTGTGGTTGTTGGTGCAATGACTACCTCAGCAAGCAGCTCACTGTGCCCAGCGTGGGGTTGAAGGGAGTGAGGACCCAGTAGACCTTAGTCATGGCCCTGCTAGTGCCTGGTAACTGAGCAATGTCATCTCATGGCTTTTTAGTGGAAACAATCGCACAGCTGCCCCTGTGGCCTTGCCAATAGAAGAGGTCCTACAGACCCTACAAGACTTGATAGCCTACTTCCAACCACCAGAGGAGGACATGCAACATGAAGACAAACAGAATAAGCTCCGCTCTCTAAAAAACAGACAGAATCTTTTCAAGGAAGAGGTAAATCCAGAGAGAGAGAGAGAGAGAGAGAGAGAGAGAGAGAGAGACCAATTGATTGATTGATTGGTTGGTTCATTGGTTCATTGGTTTATTTTCCTTGCATTCAGAGATGAAATATCCTTATGACTGCAGCTTAGCCTTGTCTATAGGTATACACACATTTATGAGCAGACTTGAGAAAAAGAAGCTTCCAGAAGCTAGAAAGAAAAGGATGTACTGGGGCTTGGTATTCCTGACAACCACCACTGGTATATTAGTGATGGTTGGCACAGTCAAACTGTTTAGGATTTAATGCTTCATTGCAATCTGTGTAAAGAGTCCACATACAATAAATCAGCTTGTTATTACATGCTGTTGGTTGTGATCCACAAATTCTGGGATACGTCAGAATTACCTAGGAAACCAGATTGAAAAATGTAAATGCTTATATTCACCCACAACAGAAGGGTCTGGAAAACAGGTTTGAAGGATACACATGACAGTGAACATCTGAGTCTTTGGAGCAGGGAGTGAATATGAGGGAAATATTAAATAATGTGGTGTCCTAAGACTCAGGCCATTCTGACTCTATTCCTGACTGCAGATGACCTTAGACAAGTGAGAGCCTTCTCTGAACTTGAGCATGATGATCTGGTGCTATTAGGCTGTGGGGAACTTCTCCAGCACTCTATACCTGGAGGTTCATCCAAATTTACTGCTATGGGATGTTCAGTCTTCATATATAAGTAAACCAGAGCCTAGAAGCCTTCTGCAGAACTACAGACTACTGAATGGACGTTCACCATCTCCTTCTAGGCACAGATGTTTTCATGGGGTGGCTTCCTCTTGTAAAAAATGCCCAAAAGGGGTTGAAGTTTCTCTTCAGGTTTTGTTGACTCTGAACTCTACCTAGGGGTAGGATAGTGAATATGATTGTCTGGTGGCAATACATGAATTTTTTTTAATTGAAAATATTTTTTCATACAATTTTTTCTCATCATAGTTACCACTCCCCCCAACTCCTAGATCCTTTCCCCCAAATCCAGCCCCCCAAACAAAAGGGAAACTAAAAATTAAAAATTAAAAAAAAGCAGAACAGGACAAACTAAACAAACAGGAAAAAGAGACACACATACACACACACATACAACACACACACACACACACACACATACATACACACACATACAATACACACACAATACATACACAACACACACACATACACACATACAATACACACACAATACATACACATACAACACATACACACACACACACACACTTCTGGGGGGTTGGGGCTAGAGAATGCCAGGAAATGCAAACAGATGCGGAGACAAACAGAAGTCCCATTAAAAAAAACCAACCACAAAATCAAAAATCATAGTATGAATGAGACTTCTTAAATTTGAGGTTTAGGCATAAAAGTAGGTGCTATCGCCAGGGCAGTTGTGACTGAGTCACAATCATTTCCCATCAGACAGAAGGAAAGTGTGTGTCTCTCTCATTTACACTCCATCTTCCTTGCTGTGTCCTTGGACTGAGTTAAACGCAGCACATGGGGACAAACCTGTCACAAGACACTGCTGACTCATTCCACAAATAGATGTTATTTAAGTCTATGAGGCATAAAAAATGTGTATTTTGTTTTTAAGAAGAAAAAACTCCACTGGCACCATGGAAATCTGTTGGCGTCTAAGAACTGTTAGTTTTAGGAGGTGATGGATATGGGAGGAGAAAGAGCTAAGGGATCCATCAGGAAGGCTGAGCTCTTCCTCATCTCTCCTTCTCAGGGGATGCTGGCCCTTGTATTGAACTGCATCGATCGATTAAACATCTACAACAGTGTAGCACACTTTGCAGGGATCATCAGGGAAGAGAACGGCATGGCCTGGAAAGAGATTCTGAACCTGCTATACAAATTACTAGGTGAGTTCTCCTGCAGTGCCTATCACCAGGTAAGATGTGCAAGGCTCTATGGGATGTTGACTTGAAACTTGGGAGTCTTTGGAAGCTGTTAAATATTCTACCCTAACCTGGCCAATCATTGTTAACTAGTAGCTTACTGTACTTTGCAAATTAGGTCATCAGCCGTGGTGTACATAGCAGAATTCCATGGGAGGGCGTAAGTGATAGATTTAATTCTCCTTAATGTAGGGATGCGCCTGTGTCTCAGGACCGGACAGGGTAAGATTGCCAATTCAGGACCTTTTAGGAACTAAGCTTGTCAATCATTCGACAGCTTTCCAAGCTCCTGCCCCATCATTCTGCCCTTTAACCTGTGTGATGATTTTTTTTTTCCGGTTTCAGCTGCTCTCATTCGTGGAAACAGAAACAACTGTGCTCAATTCTCCAATAACCTTGATTGGTTAATTAGTAAGTTGGACAGATTAGAATCTTCCTCAGGTAAGAATTAACAACAGCAGTGACAAAACAAAACAAAAACCAAACAAAATAACAAAACAAAAAACAAACAAACAAAAAACCACCTTTAACTGGAGAAGATCAATTTTTTCCCTTTTGTAGAAATAAAAACAGAATTGAATATTTTCCATTTGGTGACCGAAAATCCTCAACTTAACAAAAATAAAATAAAATAAAATAAAATAAAATAAAGTTGGAAGCCTCCTGGCAAGACTAGGCCTTTATTTAACAGACTCTAACTTGGACTTCTGTAAATCCTTCCTCTTTTGTTTAACTTTTCACTCAGTGCTTTTGGCTTCACTCTATGGCCCTCCACACACAGTAATACTGGCCTCCTCCTGCTCTCCCATTTTCTGGGTACTTGGCATGATCCCCTAGTAGCTTAGTAGAATGAAAGAATGACTTTTTAATTTAAGAGTAAATAATCCTCACTTACCTACTCCTCAAATATCACATCTATGGACCCTCCTGATGACTCTCAGAAAACATGAGCATTATAGTCATAGGTAAATAATGATCCCACAAGGCTGAGAAATTTGCGTCTTCTAAAATGAGTGCACACGGCAGGTGTGTGGGTCCTCTGGGAAGCTGCAGGGTTTTGATGCTTTTCTTACATTCTAGAGGTGGCAGGTGCTTGAGGAAAGCAGCCAAGAGACAGTCCCCCAAGGACCTCTGTCCTGCTCACATCATTTTAAGTGTTCCTTTTCTCCAGTGCCGCCTTTTGTTGGTGAAATTATATTTCAGGACGAGTTAAGAATACCTTGATTGAATAAAACAGAATCAAGGAACTTTTAAAAATAAAACCAGTGAGGCTCTTGGCCAACGACTTCCCTTGGGTTCTCATCGTGATTTTAATATTGTATGTGCCATGCTACAGAAATATTAGCTTACCTTAGGCCCCAAGTCTTGACATAGAAAACCATCCACCGTGCCAATGGGGTCCAACAGTCTCTGTTTCTCAAGCTCAAACTTTATTGCTACACTAAGACATTGGAAATAACAACTAATCCCAGTTCTTAAGGGGAAAAAAGACACTTACCTGGGGACAAAGCCAGAATCTTTCTAAGCTACTGGCATGGTCTTTAGAAACTGTAGTAAGTTGGGCAGCTGCTTATCTGTATTTAAATAAAGTACTGTCTGATTTGGTGAATTTAAGAATTCTACTTTATAGGCACTTTACTCTATTTTATAAAGATCATGCTACTGTCCAGGAAAGGATGGATTAAGTTAGTTTTGAAGTAAACTCACCTCTAAATCGAAGGGCCCCTGAAATCTACCAGGAATGACTACATCTCTCTTCTGCATGGGAAGATTTAGTAGAGTCAATGTGCTGTGGCATCTGGCCCGGGAGGATGCTCCCTTTACATTTGTTTTTGGCCAGTTCTGCCACTTGCTGGATGGGCAAATAATTGCCATACCATTCGTGCAGGTATCTTGGAGGTCTTGCACTGCATCTTGATTGAAAGCCCAGAAGCCTTAAACCTAATAGCAGAGGGCCACATCAAGTCCATCATCTCCCTACTGGATAAGCACGGGCGGAATCACAAGGTGGGTATGGAAGAGAGGCCACTCCCATTGGTTTATTTTCTTGCCTTTTCTTTCCCTCACACTAATACCCATTCTAGCTGGAAGAGTGATGCATAGTCTCTTGATTGACTTTTGCAAAAGCTTTGGGAAACTGGGATTCTGAAAATCTATAGATACAGTCCAAGATAGACAGCCTTACTGGATCTTAGGTGAGAGTTTCCACAGCTCCCTAAGTACATCCTGTCATTATTAGACTTTAGCATACACCTTACTGTGGGGCTCTCACTCTAGGACCTATGAGCTTACCAGTGTGGGATCTCATTGTCCAGCTATGCTTTCACAGATTAGAGGGGGTAAAGCTGAGTCCCTTGCTCTCGCCTACCATTATTTGGTAGGAAGGGAACTATATTTTGGGATGTGTCTCAGTCCAGGAAAAGGAGCTCATGCAGCACTGACTGCACGATATGCAATGGCCTGAGGAAGCAGAAAAGCTATGGCCCTTAATATCTGTGAAATTGCTTGGCAAAGAAGAAAAATATGTGGGGTCTGTAATTGCTTTCTTGAACATGGTAAATCAAAAACAAGCATGAGGCTTGAGCTTAGTACAACTCCTATACATTCCAACATATTCCTCCCTGTCTGCAAAATGTAGTCAGAATTATTGATAGGCACATAAGTAACAAATGGCTTGGGCTGCCGTCTAGCACTGAAGACAGAGAAGCCATATAAAGGAGGGTTGCCCTGGTTTCATTACCTTAGAGCCTGCTACAGTGATTCCAAATGAAGCACTTTAAAAATAGCCAGCTTCCTTCCAACTTCCTACATCCAAAAGGCATCAATTGGATGGCATTTAATGACAACTTGACAAATATTCTGCCCATTCCACAATTGAGAAAACAGAGGCCTGGGAAGCCAAGGTAGTGGGAGCACTATTCCTGAGACTAGACAGAAAAACACTGTTTTAAAACAAAGTCTCACCAAGCATACCCTACATTTGATAGATTTGATAGATGGGTGTGACTGCAGACTTTATTTTTAAAGAAAAGTGTAGGCTTAAAGTATCACTAGTGTCTTGAGGGTAGTTTTGTAAAGACCTGAATGTAGACCAGACTATTCTTACATTTCATTTTTGCTTAGAAAAAGTCAATGATGTCTCCCTCTATCCATCCTTCTGTGCTTTCTGTAGCCCCAACATTTGAAAGTTTTCTATAAAGACAGTGACTAACAATACATAGAATTGTAGAGTCTCAGGGAACCTAAGCAGTTATCTTTGGAGGATGATGTGATAAAGGCGGGGACAAATAGCATTTCTTTTGCACTCATGGAGTGTCAGGACCACTTTCTATGTCCACATACATCTACTCTTTATCTTAGCCATGCCCCTCTGAGGTGATAGTATTATCATTTCCACTTGGCAGAGGCAGAAAGTTCAAAGCATGCTAGAACTAAATGCTTTCATTTCCTGCCAGTAACTCAAGCTCAAGTTGTGAACATTGGCTTCATAGCCTAAGTGTTCTGGGAGGAGATTAATTTTTGTTTTTAGAATTACCTAAATACAAGACTCTTTAAAGTGCAATTAGACACTATAGGCTAACACTGAAGCTTGAGGGACCCATCACTCTTGAACGTGTCCTTTAAAGAGTTTCTGTATAGAGTGGGAGCTGAGAATCCATTCTTGTCCCATCACACCACCTGCCATTTGCTTAGAATCTAGACTGTGTACGAGTAGAGCACGGGTTTCATGCCCACTTCCTTCCTATCCTTTTTACGTTGTTCGCTGAGTCTCTGTGGAGAAAGCATTGCTTCTTATTTGAATCTGAGATCAAAAGTCATAGGGGAGGAACACAATCTTGGTGAAAACGAGAAAGATGCGTCATAGGATCCTCTCCATCCGTTTTGAATGCACTCTTCCTGTTGACCTCCCAGGGACTTTATTCTTGTAGAGCCTCAGCCCCTCCTCACTTCCAACATTTCCAGGAGCTATCGACATTCTTCTCTTGTCAATTAAAAAGCAACATTAAAACTTTTAGTTCACTCTTCAAAGCTTCATTTAAGTGCCACTCCTTCAAAATCCCAGCTGTAATTGATCTCACCACTTCTACTCTTACACAACTTTTTTATAACAACTGTCTGAATTTTCATTTCACTCTGGTTATTTCTCACAGACTATTTCCCTGGCCCATTGTAAGTTACCTCATGATAAATACTGTTTGTGAACACTACAGGATCAAGATAATATGTCTAATAATACAGACGTCCATGTATGCTTGTCACATGTTTAATAAACAAAATTACTAAGTGAACAGGCCCCTAATCGGCCTCTGTCTCACCTTGAATTTATGAGAGGCTGCACGCATGGCTTATATTACAGAACAAAAGGGAAATCGGCGGGGAGAAACATTGTCACTAGCACTGATTTGTTTGACAAAAAGTATAATTGCTAAAAATTATAGCATTTATCCTATATTTTCCCTCAGAGCTTGCAGTTATTAGTAACATCATAATGATGCACTTGTCTACTTGCTTCCCTAATGACTTGCCTCAAACTTGTCACAGATAAATATTTTTATTATCATTTTCATTTCATAATAATTTTGAGTCACTTGTGAGAAAAATATATGGTAAAATAGTAATCTCATTGGTCCCTGGAAAGAATGAATCAGAATCAAAAGTTTAGTTTACACAGAATGTAAGTAAACAAATCATTAACTCCCACACCGTTGCTCCATAGCTCCTACAGTCAGTTGTTTCCTGGCAGCTACTACAGCAGAGAATGACTCCCAACCACTCAGCTCTCATCCTCAGGGAGAAAAATATGATCCCAGGGAGCAGGAAGTGCTGCTTTTTTTTTTCAAATATGCAACTTGACCCAGAGATCGCAAGCTAGAAATAGTTTGAGTTTTACAGTGAATGTGCTTTACACATAAAGACTAGTGACAATACAGCATCCGAATGTGTTGTGTTGACGTGTAGTGTGAACTTTTTTCTTTAAAGTAGGATCCCCATGTGAGTGTGTATTTCCCATATAGAGTGAAGGAGAGAAGGGTCATTGGATGGCTAATGGACAAAATGTGGTATCAGTGATAAAAATGATTATAATGTTAAAAGTGTTCCAGTGATTAGAGAAGCTGAAGTCTAAGACAAGCCTGCATTCAGTGACTCAGCATACAGCCCATCAGTCGCAGGGCTCCATCCTGTGTCTATTCAGAGACACAAGCTCTCTTGGGGGCTTTGCTAGACACCATGTACTCACAAATCTAGACATCGCCGGAATATCTTTTAACATCAAGGCTTCGCTTTAGAGTTGGGGTAGGGGATACTATGACATAGTAAAACATCCATTTTATAAAACTTAATGGGTGCTGATTAAAATAAAAAAGAGCAGGGGAAATCTGTGCATCTTTGTTTCTGGTAAGCTCCCAAGTGATGTCAGTGCTGCCGGCCCAAGAATCTGAGAATGGTGTTCTGGGTGCTGTTAATTCTGAATTGGATCTGTAGGCAGAGGGAAGGAGAACAGGGATCAATGAGAAAAGAGTTTGAGGAATGTCATTCATCGACCCAACTGTTCTTAAGCTGAACTATAAGTTATATGACAACCCATACACCTACAAAGTAGACCTCCTGTCAGCTCAGGAAAACAAAGATGCAGAGTCTGAGGGACACTCAGCAGAACCTACCTCGCCATGCAAGCTTCCTAGGGCTGCTGAGAAATTAGCAAGCACAGATGTTCTCTAGGCAAGATCCCTGTGAGTTCTTGTGGTGCAGTCCCGTGTACACCCTCTTCTCACCGAAGAGAACCCATTTAAATACTCTTAGAAAGAAGTACGTCCCTATTCCCCAGTAATACATGAAGAAATGCCATCTAAAAGTCTAAACATTGCCAAGTGAGCATCTTTATGGAGTCACCAGTTTATAGATGAGGCATTGATCTATCAGGCTGTACGTTTCATGCTGTCTTTATTTCACTTTGCTTTTCTCATTGTATATGAATTAAGCTCAGCTTTTGCTCTGGCTACCGCAGCAAGGTCTCCACAGCTATCACTCCAAGGAAAACAGATGAAAGTGTATGATAGACCAGATGGAAAGTATTTAATTTTCTGGTCATCCATGGCTCTTTGCTTAGAGTGAGAAATCACCCTCCGCATTTCAAATCTCCACAGCCAATATCTGTCATGAAATGGTAATGGTATGAGTGCCCTGGAAAGCTGCTTTGGGGCTTCCTTTTCTGTTTGTCCCATAAATGTGCTCTGTATTTGTCTAGAATGAAATTGACACTCAGGGAGTCAGGTGGAAAATTGGTTTGTGAGAATTATGGACACAAATGCTATCAACGATCTTAAGGTATCCGATCTCACCAAGTGCTGAGTCTTCTGTGGCCACTTGGAAAGATTGAAATGTATTTGCCCACTTCCCTGTCACTGTGGCCAGACAGCCACAATGTGGCTGCTATTTATCAGCTATTTGCACATTCCTCCCTGTAGAGGAGATAGGAGTAGTGCCTGCCCCAGCACTGTTTGCTCTGCCAGGGTACAAACACAAAATCTGAATGTAAGGGGATGCATCAGAATGAGATAGGGCAGGGCTGATGACAGCATGGAGGAGGAGTGGAGGTAGAGGGCCATTTCCACTTACGAGGCAGCTGGAAATAGCCACAGGGGCTTGGTGTCAAGTCTCTCAGATTTATGAATCTCATAGGCTCTTGCAGATTTGCTGTCCTCCCAGGCGGAAGGAAGAGAGTAGGTAGAACACTTTGAACATTGGTTTCCAGGAATATATGAATCGTCATGTACTCTGATGATATCACAGTAAGATATCCAAGAACAGGGGACTACACTGATGCGTGGAGTTCCGAATCCTGCTGCATTCCAGATCCTAAGCAAATGGGCCCTGAATGTTCATCACCCCCAAAACCTGAGCACCTTACTAACCCTCGGTGCAAAGCACATGGGCCGGCTAAGTGTGAAGTTGGATGGCCAGCCCTGTGGAAAGGATTTGATTTAATGACTGGGCAAGTGAGTTGTGACTGGACTTGGTGCCTTAGGAATTTCGCCATACCCTAGTCCTAATCCTGGCTGGACAGTTTATCTCCATAGTCTAAGTTGTGACTCTAATAGAATTTGACCACAGATGGCAAGCATAGTCTGGAGAGACGGAGTAAAAGAGTGAGGTGATGGGTCTAGAAGAATTCTGAGCCTCATTTTCCAAGCAGTAGCAGCAGCCTCTTTAGCATCGGTCTCTCCTACTGAGTAAGGCTCTCATAGCTCTAGGCTAGTTTTCCATATACCCATCACTTATTCATACCCTACATGACACTTACTTTTCTATGTAGTGATGATAAGTTTCTGTACATTGTACGCTTCCCCTTGGAGCTCAGGTTTAGAGCTGGTTATGTCCTCCTGCAGGTTCTTGATGTCCTGTGCTCCCTCTGTCTCTGCAATGGGGTTGCAGTAAGAGCCAACCAGAATCTGATCTGTGACAACCTACTACCCCGAAGGAACCTGCTTCTGCAGACACGGCTAATTAATGATGTCACCAGGTAAGGTCACTAGTGTTATTCCAGATGCCGAGTGTGTATCTTGATAGGAAAAAGGACGTTATTGGAGTTCAAGCTAAGACCAAACAAAGGTATACTCTGTATGCCTCTTTAAGGGGAATTTTGGAAAATAACCTTTGAAGTTAAAAAGCCGAGAAAGGAAGATAAGTACATTCAAATGACTGAAGAAGTTTTGTTTTAAAATGAATGTACCTTTATTACTTCATCATATATTAATGTTTTCGAATACTATCATTCTAAAACATTTTATATGACGCATGACCCAAGTTGTTACTACAGTTGCTTACATTCAAGGGCACATGGGTATTTACCTGGCTGATAACCTATGAGGGTCAAGACAGGCCCAACCAAACCTTCAAGCCCACTGGTCCCTACCTGTGACCACATGGGACACAAGTAAGCTCACTGGGCCTTAGCCTGATAGGCTTTATGTGCCTTTTCTATTTTCCATCTGATCCACATTCTGACCCACAGTAGTGAGGGGAAAAACTTCTTCCATAGTACAGAGCAACATACAAACCTCGGAAATCACACAGATCATTCTCTTCTTCCTCTTCCTCTTCCTCTTTTCCTTTTCCTCTTTTCCTTTTCCTTCTTCTCCTCCTCCCCCTACTCCTCCTCTTTCTCCTCCTCCTTCCTTTCCTTCTCCTCCTTCTAACTCCTCCTGCTCCCTTCTCTTCTTCCTCCCTCCTCTTCCTTCCTCCTTCTCTTCCTCCTCTTCTTCCTTCTAACTCCTCCTCCTCTTCCTCTTCCTCTTCTTCCTGGTTTTTTGTTTGTTTGGTGGGTGGGGTTTTTTATTTGTTTGTTTGTTTTGTTTTGTTTGTTTTTTAAGACAGGGATTCTGTATACAGTCCTGATCGTTCTGGAATTCACTCTGTAGACCAGGCTAGCCTCAAACTCAGAGATCCACCAGCATCCTGAGTGCTGGGATTAAAGTGCTGGCCACTGCCTGGCCAGATCCTCCTTCTTAACATACATCTTAATACAGCCTCATTTACATGTGTCCATCTCAAGTAGAACATACCCAAGCCCAAAAAGAGTCGCTCTTGCATAATCCAGACATTGAAAACCCTTCGTTGCCTTCCCATACTTAACAAGGTTGGCTAATAGTAACTTCTTAATGCTTTGGAGTATGAAATATGCTTAGGGAACAAAACTACTAATTTGAAAATGATTGGATTTAAGCTTGTGTATCAGAAGATGGAGTTCATATAAATGATGTCACTTACAGAAAGACACAAAGGTTGGTGATGATGCGACCCTTATAATATATACAGCATTGTTGCACATGGTCGGCATTCAATAAATGCCTTGCCTTGAGTTAATTTTTTAAAAAAAATCTTTATATTTTATAGGAAGTCACTGATGCCCTCATATTGCCCACTACAAGCTTGGCCAATTGCTGAAGGTTGTTCAATAACAAACAAACAAACAAAAGGTTAAAAGGCTCTGACCTAGGTGTAACTGGGCCAATGCCTCCTTCTGGGTCTGGTTCAACTTGTTTTTCAGTTATTTGCTCTCTGCAGAAGCAGCCTGTCCCATGTTTAATTTCAGTATCCGACCAAACATCTTCCTGGGAGTTGCTGAAGGTTCACCCCAGTACAAGAAGTGGTACTTTGAGTTAATTATCGACCAAGTGGAGCCTTTCCTAACAGCAGAGCCCACTCATCTGCGGGTGGGCTGGGCCTCCTCTTCAGGCTATGCCCCATACCCTGGAGGTGGAGAAGGATGGGGAGGCAACGGTGTTGGTGATGACCTGTACTCCTATGGCTTTGATGGGCTTCATCTCTGGTCAGGTGAGTACCTTGTGAAGGCTTCCACCTTCTGTTTTATTGCTGAAGATTACTGAGCCTCATGGTGTTCACTTTGAGTTGAAATGGTAGAAATGCTTGAATCCTGTGAGATTGTTGGGTGGAAAAAGCATCAAGTTTAAATAAGTTTTATCTATTGCTTTATTCTGGGAGTTCACAGCTACGTCACCCAACACAGATCACTTTCACAATTTAAGTGTAAAATGCCCATCACAGGTACATGTGCTTGAATTCTTGGTTACCAGCTAAGGGCACTTTTTTGAAAAACTGAGATAGTATCAAGCTAGAGGAAATAGGTCACTGGAGACATACCTTGAGGTTTACAGTCAAGCCCAACTTCCTACCCTCTCTCTACTTCTGGTCAAGTGGTATATTAAATTAACAAGCATCTGCCATTTGTTCTCACTTCCACAGATCCACCCACTAGCATGCCTCCCCTGATAAGATAGCTGTAAACAAACATAAGCCCTGCCTTCCTGTCTTGTAGATATTCGATCACAGCAATAAGAAAAGTATTTGATATATTAAGTGCCGGTATCTATCAAAAGCCATTTAAGAAGGCTAAAGACATACAAGTGAATTTTCTGGAGATGGGACACCATTTTACATGGCTGTGATGGGTGAGCTCTGTGAGGCAAGGTCCCAAGAGACTTCATCCCAGAATTGCTTCTTGCTGTTGACATGCCTTTCCTGTCACTATTACATGGTCTAATAGTTACTGGGTATTGGCCCACTCTATTGGGCAGATTTTATGCAGATCAACATGAAGGTGTACTCTCGTGTAGTAATGCTGTGGAGACAAATTGATGATTTTATAAATCCTAATAATGATTTTATAGAATTCCTAGATTTATACAAGTAATTTCAAGTCCTCTACAGTGTAAAAGCAAATAAGAGTTCTATAAACCCTCATGTGTCATGGGCTGATTGTACAAGAAACAGAAAACAGGCTTGGAACAAACTTATGATAAAGGAAAGCGTTCCTTCCAGGTAAGGCATAGGACCATTACCTGGTAACTAAAAGCCGTAAACTGGGAATGGACAATTTATTGTAGGTACAAGGACAAAAAATGAAATATTGACTAATTTATTTATATAAAACTTCAAAATAATAAGACACAAGGCAGATGATTTGTCTCTTGACAAAACCATCCTAACTTGTGACATAAAACACATAGCTTTAAATTTATAATAAACCTATGAGGGACTAGTAACAGATGATGAATGTTTAATGAGATGGAAAGACATGTAAACAATTCTGTTGTTACTCTTTAAACTGTATCGATCTATGACATGAACTAGTGCTGTAAACTTACTATGAATTTATTGGAATTTAAATGTATTTAGAAAAAATGTAATTAATTATCCGGCTGTAACAGTTTTACATGATAGCTGTATGAGGTTATTTTTTTTTAGAGAAAGTATATATAGTGAAAACAGAAAGTAAAGGTAAAATGGAGCCTCTATTTCTGTCTCATACTGAGTGAATGAGTGTGTGTGTGTGTGTGCGTGTGTGTGTGTGTGTGTGTGTGTGTGCGTGTGTGCGTGCGCGTGTGTGTGTGTGTGTGTGTGTGTGTTGCACGTGTGCTTTTTTATTTTTCCCTTTCTTTCTGACTCACAAAGAGTTAACAAATTCTGAGCCTCTTGCCTGATCAGCCAGGGACCTGTGAGACAAAGAACAAAGAATTGGAGTAGCCAACTTCTTTACTTAATCCTTCCTTAGCTGCTAACAGGAGGTGTTAATCACCAGAAGTCAGCAGCTTTTGGCTACAGCGTAGTGAAGGGTTTAGGAAGGCAAATATTACCAAAAGTAAGCAGGTTTGCCTTCACAAAACCAAGGTTTGCCTCTGCAATTGCCTACACCATCCATTGCTTGCCTGCCTCAGTCTACTCCGATGCCCTGGCTAGCTAGCCCTTGGCATGTATCTATCAGTCCTTATTTCAAATAGGGTTGTTAGGGTTTTTGAATATGCACATTGGCAATAATTTGCTTTATTTAGTGGGTAGTGAGACACATGCTGTAATGTCATAATGACCTTTAAGGTAGCAAATACTGAACTCATGTTACAGAAACAGACACTGATACAAAAAGACACCAAGAAATATAGTCAGTCACCCTGGGAAGGCTCCTGATCTGAATAGATCATCAAGGCCAGGGCCTTAACACTGCTTGCTGCCTCACGCCATGCTTGTTAGCATCTGTAAGTTAATGTTAATCTAAAAAAAATCGAGACTCTTTAAGAAGATAAATACTGATGATTTTGCCATACATAACCATGGCCCATAAATGTGAAGGAATGGGTTGTTTCTGCCTGGGTGAAATATGCAAGACCAACTCTAGAGTTTTCACTGTAAGTACCTCTACTGCTTATTGTCCAAAGCATATATTGTCTGTCTTTCCTTAAGAACTGCAGTTGGAGATGATGTGTGCCTGATAAAAATGCCTCAAAGAAGCATTGTGGGGCATATTTCTTACAGAGGAGCCATGATACAGTCTTCTTAAATTCAGTATGAAAGAAATATTTCTCTACAAAATGAAACTACATACTGAATTTTCTTGTGTAACTGAGAAGTGCATACCCGTCACATTCTCCTTCTTCCATTAGACCACTGGTTCCCAACATTCCTAATGCTTGTGACCATTTAGTACAGTTCCTCATGTGGTGGTGACCCCCAACCATAAAATTAATTTCATTGCTACTTCATAACTGTAAATGGCTACTGCTATAAGTAGTAATGTAAATCTCTGAGGTTTTGATGGCCTTAGAGGACCCCTGTGAAGGGTTGTTTGACCCTCATAGGGCTGCAACCCAAAGGTTGAGAACCATTGCCTTAGACCATATTCTAGCTACCTGATATTAATAACTTGTGTCACCTGAGATTCTGGTGACATGCTTCTTGGAGTGATTTTATTAATGATATTTGTTATTTTTGTGCTGTTTCGCATGGAGTTTAAAACTTTAAGTGTTATTATATTTTCATTTGTACATTTATCTATCCTAGACCATAGAGAGGGATGGGAAGGATTCAAACATCTACTTTTGTTCTGTGAGACCAAAGGGACAACTTGGAACATGCAAAAACTATGGCAGGATGAGCTCAGCAGAAGGAAATTCATCTTGCTCTCTACCCCACCTCCACTCGCCTCCCCTAGTTCTTCATAGAAAATGTATCTTCCCTTCCTAGTCATACAAGTGCCATTGTGAAATCACTGAGTCTGGAGGTGTACAGTTGGAGCTTTTAGCTTAGGTGTATCACCAGATGATACACACTATCTCTGGGAGGTGAAAATTGACTGTGAATGGGAAAGGAAGAATACTCATTCATATCAGCAACTCCCAGATGAAGTCTGAGGGTGACTGAATGAGCTTCACTTGTGGAGCCATTCACACTGCTACTGATGGCTCCCATCTCATCATCCCAAGTCTGTTTGCTCAAATGAACCCAGACAATTCCTGCAGAGGACTCTGAATAGCCACTCAATAGATTAAGCATATTTGACTCTTGGTTCAAAGGCAAACGAATCATTCTCGAAGGAAAAACTTCCATCCTTTTTGATGCTGCAGGAATACACCTAGGCACTTAGGAAACTCTTGTGTCTATTTGTAGACACTTGGGAACAAACACTTCAGTGAGTCCAGGGCCAAAAAACTAACCACACTGAGGACTTCAGTGAGTCCAGAGGCAAGGACACTAACCATGCTATATCAAAAGGGGGCACACTCCTGTGCACTTCAGGACGTAAGCATCAAGAATTGTGCATCATTGTTTAAGTAGATAATTGCCCCTGTCCATCTTTTCATTGTCCATCCTGTATCCTATGAACAAGCAAGGGAAATGATTCAGGGTCACACAGGTCATCACCTGCAGTGGCTCTGTCTTATCAGAGAAGTGCAAAAATAGCTGGAAACTCGGGTTTAGACTCATATTATTGAGTCTAAATAATATGCATGCCTTACGATATAATCCAATGAAAGTTTGCTCAAGGTCTCAGCCCCTTAGTCCCTCTGAGAAGCTGTAGAAAAGATAGTGTCTATAAGAGTTACACTTTCCATTCTCATGCTCTGAAGCCCAAGGCCTCCTTCAGTCCAGACTACACCCTGATTTCTCAAGCTCTACACAGGAGACAGCTATCTTATAGAAGGTGTTCCAGGTAAATATATCAGTATGTGCTTCAGCTGAAGGAATATGGTGTTTGTTAATGACTCCCACCAGGACAGCAGGGAAATTCAGGCGTCTGAGGAAAGGGTAATTGCCTGATGACTTAATAGCATGGAAATAACACTCAGATGATGTAGGAGAGGGTGGAAGAAGATTAGGAAGACAGATTGAAAACTGGTCGTGACAAATTGTCTTCTTTTCCTTGAGATTTAAGTTTCCGGGTCCATTAACTTTATCGTCATCTGTGGACGTAAATTAAGCCACTGACTCGAACTGATCTGTCACGCATTTGTTAAAGAACAATCGATGTTGTCTTTGAAAAGAATTGCAATGGTAACATTGTTATCAGTGAAAAAGGTCAAGGAAAAAAGACCCTGGCTTTCCCAGGTACCCAGTTGTTGATTGGGGGAGGGGTGCTGGGAGATTGCTTACTTTATGGAGACTTTTCTAATTAGAACAAGGCATAAAGTTGGGCTGGATGGTACATCCCCATAAAGTCAGCTGTTAGGAATGCTGAGGCAGAAGGCTCACTAGAGCCCAGGAATGAAACATAGCTGCACTACATTTTGAAATTGATAGTTGCCATGGAAGGGAGTCTTCTGCCATGGAGCATCAACCACTAGGAGGTGTGGATCCTTATCTTCTGTGCCTTATCTCCTCGAAGGACTCTGAAGAGAGGGGAAGGAGACAGTAGAATCACAGCTCAACTCTGCAAGCTCCATTTTGACCTGTATGAGGCTTAGGAAGTTCCTTGTGAATTTTATCTTTCAAGGTTCTGTTTGCTTTGAAATTGTCCAAACTCACGTGTCAGTTGTTCTGCTGTTTTTTCCAAAATCACAGATAGGTTGGGAATTGTTTATGAAGGATATTTTCTGGAAGCCAAAATAATAGTTAAAAAAAAAAAGAAAGAAAAGAAATGGGTTGTTGGTAACAACCATTTTAATGGGAAAATCAGAACTCAAGCGTGAGACAAACACAGCAGGTTTTTCTGAGTTTCCCTAAGTTCCTTTCAAAGCAGACTTGAGGGAAGAGGAGACAGAGTATAGGTCCTGGGATGGCTAAGCCCCATGAACTGAGAGGAGTCAGTCAATTTCTGGAAAAAAATGGGAAGATGTCAATACCACCTGCAATCCACACGGCGCTCTGTTTTGTTTCATATTTAAATAATTTTGCCTGTAGGTCTCCCACTGTGTCTATCTAGAGTTGGTAAAGTGATGAATTGGAGATCCCCACTGATGACATTCGGTGCTGTGGCCTCCGCAGTGTGGATACCCAAGCTCTGTGTTCTGCCTAGCTTCATCAACCCCACCCCATCTCCTGTAACCCCCTCTCACCAGCCCTCACCCCTCAGCTTCAGCATTTTCCCATTTATCTAGTATCCTGTTCATTTCTGAAGTTCCCATGTCTCCCATGTTTGCAGACAGGCGTGGCATCGTCCTCTACCCCCAGCAGACATGGGCCTTCCTCCTAACAGTTTTCCTATTGCTATAATTTTTGACTATCCACTCCCTATCCAGAGACAGTGAACTTCTTAAAGCACAAAATGGGCCTTCTGCTTTTGATTCTCAGCCCCAGATATAGTATCAGGTACAGAGAGAACCCTGTCTTAAAAAAAACAAAAATAAATAAGATAAAATAAAATGGAAGGTGATTTTACTATAATATTTGTAATTATTTCTTTCAAGGGATTTAAAATGAGCATTTATTATTTATGATGGAGGGGAGGGAGCTGGAATGCGGCTTTCCTTCAGTCCCATAAATCAGAGAAAGTACTTATTTTTAAATTAAAATATATAATAATTTTGCTATTTTTTAAAAATCAACCACTTAGCTTTTAACCTATTACTGAAATAGTATTAGCCACCATAAAAGTTAAATGGTTTGAGGTTGAGATTAGTAATATCACCGAATATATGTGCAAAATTTGTAAATAATATATATACATCAAGAATAGATTTATTTTAGTTACCTTTCATTATGTTTTGAGAGGTCATTAAAATCTAGCTTTTAATGTGTATAGAATTATGCTATAACTTATAATGTAATTTGGCAAAATAATACAAAAGACACATTCTGGGTTGGATACATTTTGTGTGAATACGTGTGTGTGTGTGTGTGTGTGTGTGTGTGTGTGTGTGTGTGTTCACATTAATGGTGTTTTAATGGAAGCATTTTTTCTTACTCGGACAAATTCATAGATGTTTATACAGAATCTTGGTGGTTTTCATGCCCCCATTACCTGCTCTCATGCTCCTCTCTCTTTTGTTGGCAACTTTGTTCCTCTCAACAAGTCCTCCTGCCTCTACTTGAAGGATTTTTTGAGCCACTGAGTTTAATTCAGGTTGTTTACATGAGCATGGGTCAAGAGGTTGTTTACTGGAACATTGGCAGCCTATCATGGTCTTCACCTCTAAAGAAAATTACATCCCTGCCTCTAATACCCCTTAATTGCCCATAATCCCTCAGTAAGAGGCGGGAGCTCATAATCTCTCACCCATACATCTTGAAATGGTGACAGGTCCAATCCTGTATAAGTCTCATGTAGGTAACCACAACTGTGGTAAGTTCACGAACGTATCAGCCTTGTTTTGTCCAGAAGATTGTTTCACAGCACGCCTCTTTAACCTGTCTCCTATATCATTTATGCTCTTCATTTGCAGTGTTCTCTGAGCCTTGTGAGGTCATGATCTAGAAGTCCTGTTCAGGGTCAGGCATTCCAAAGTCACTAATTCACCACACTATGGAGTTATACTTTTTTCCCTTACTTTTCTGTGTGATGATTAATAACATGTATTAATTGTACTCTTAAAGAAACAAGCTGTCTTTATCTTGTTACTGAAACTAAAGTCCAGCTTCTCCCTGTCTGAGAGGGGTCTGGGGAGAATCATGATAATAACACAGAAAAGCAAGGCATTTTCTCACTATTTTGAGTCAGAAGTGTTCAATCATTTTATGAGGAAGGTATAGAAAGGCATTTTATAACCACTAATGCACCTATAAATGAGAATGTGTTTGCCTCCTTATCTATAATAATAAAGCTATTTAAAGCAATCAAACCTTGTTGCATGGTTTCCTGACTAGAGGGGGTGCAGTTCTCTCTGACAACCCTCTCAATCAGAGCCCACATCCTTCTGAGAAAGTGAAAGAGAGAAGGCCTTCTCTCACCTATGACTACATGTTACACCCCTATCTCCAAGGACCTCCACTTAGTAAAAGCTGTCTGCTGCTTACTTCTAACACCGGCACAGTCTGAGTACATACCTTGTAGACTCACTTCTCATTGGCCTCACTCTTAGCCTTAGGACTTTCTCTGAGACTTGGTTCATGTCAAGCAAGGTGTCTGTCCACTCGCCAGCTTAGGAAATAATTTCCCCCTCTCGTCTCATGCAGCAAGAGATTGGGTTTCCACTACAGTAGCATATCCTGAACTCTTCTTATACTGCATACGTAATGTGTTTCTCCATCTCTCAATTATAGCCTCTTGAGTATGTCTCTACCTGATGCATGACTCCAGGGTCCCACAGTTTTTATTCCTGCTCTCTACTCACCAGGCCGGATACCCAGAGCTGTGGCCTCCATCAACCAGCATCTGCTGAAGTCAGATGATGTGGTGAGCTGCTGCCTTGACCTTGGAGTACCCAGCATTTCTTTCCGAATCAATGGACAACCTGTGCAGGGAATGTTTGAGAATTTCAACACAGATGGACTCTTTTTCCCCGTGATGAGTTTTTCGGCTGGTGTCAAGTAAGTTATGGCTGCCATTTCCTGGGAAATAGCTATGGCCCCACTTTAAGACTCCCTTTACCCTCTCCTTCTGAGAAACCAATACTTTCTTTTAGGGTTTCATTCAAAGCCAAATTACTCCCAAGAAGGTGGTGGCAAAAGGGCAAGAGGCAACCAAACTCATTTCCTCCACCCGCTTACTGAATAGGTTCCTCCTGCAGGGGTAAATACTGTTTACTCAGATAACATGTATGAGAAATCATATGAACAATACATGCTTGTTATGAAGTCCTTGAAAGAAATAATTACAAATATTACAGTAAAAGTCACCTTCCAATTTATTTTATCTTATTTTATTTTTGGTTTTTTAAGACAAGGTTTCTCTGTGTGGCTCTGGCTATCCTAGCAGTCACTCTGTAAACCAGAATGCCTCGAATTTGGAGATCTACCTGCCTCTGTGTCCTAAATGCAAGAATTAAAAGCATGTGCCACCACTGCCTGGTACACCTAATTCTAATGCTATAATTGCTATTAATATTTTCTTATATTTGTCTTTTAGGTACAAATACAAAAGGTGTGTATACTTTCTAAATTGTAGTCACTGCAATATGAAGTATAATTTTTCACTCAGAAATAAGTAATGAGATTTTTCGTGACTCATTAGGCACCCTCAAAATTATTTTTATGGCCAAATAATCTTTCTTTATTTCACTGCCTCATAATATAGCCATTACTTTAGTGCTACCTTTTCATGATAATTCTATTTTTATTGTTATAAATAGCATTATTACAGATATATGAGATACATGTGCATATAACTCTGGTTTCGCATTGCTGTTTTCAAATTGAGTTTTAGAAAAATCCCATGAAATATTAGGAGTTTCTTACCAATGACTGCAAAGTCTAAGATTCTTCGAAAACCACAAATTTGTTCAGGACACATTTTGTAGCAAAAGTAACCTGAACAACAATTGTAACAAAGCGGTCATCAATAGAAATGTAACTGGTTTTCAACTTTTGACAACATAATTTCTATGAATGTTGGTATGTTTAACCACAGAGAAATTTGTATATCTAAACACTGGATACTGCTTCTCCTCTAGCTGGTAGTTCTGTTTGACATGTATGAATGTCACACACACAACCTCTTTCTTTTTTGAATGCTTATAAATTCCAAAGTCCAAAATACATCTCTAGAAATTACAGATAAAATATCTGGGCTTGTGATATTCTTTAAAGCCATATATTTGGGGAGCTGGGAAGATAGTTCAGTTACACACACACACACACACACACACACACACACACACACACACTTTTCATTCAATCCCAAGGATACACATAAAAATAAGCCAGGGGATTGATTATGTGCATTTGTGATATCAGCACTGAGATGGGGAGATGAACAGATCCCTGAGGACCACTGACTCAGTCAATCCAACATACCTGGCAAATCCAAGGCTGACATAGGAGTTACAGTTCCCATCACACTTGTATCCATGGATACCATAGAACAGTGCAGCAGGAGCAGGGTATGAGAACAGGAGTTTAGTGTTGACTGTCAAGCAGCCACTGCAAAGCCCCCGAGTAGGATTTTCAGAATGAAACCACTGGCATGGGCTTCAGCATTCATGAAGATTAGCAAAGCCATATATGTTTGTGTATTTTCCAAGGGGAGAAGAGAATGGATTAGAGCAAAAGCTCTATGGCAGTCAAAGGAGCCTAGTGTAAGTCACAGTCCACATCTTTCTAGCTCCATTCCCAAGGAGCAGAGAGAATACACAGAAGTCTAGGGCAACACGCATGGGTCATCCCTTTGGCGTGGTACCTTCTGTGGTAAAACAGGTGACCCTGAAAGCACATGTCTGCAGAGTTCATGGCCTGTTTCCCCCACAACCCTTCCCCTTTCTTTGGACCAATGCCACTTAGTGGCTCTAGACTATTTTTACAGAGAGAGAACACTTACCTTTTAAGATCTCATTTGAGAAAAACTATTTAGATTCTTTAAATCATTATATATTATTTTATTAAAATTTAGTTTAATAACTTTAATGAATATTTATTAGTTTAATTTTTATTTAAATAAAATGAAACATATTTTTTTTCTTTTTTTTTTTTCTTTTTTTTATTAACTTGAGTATTTCTTATATACATTTCGAGTGTTATTCCCTTTCCCGGTTTCCGGGCAAACATCCCCCTCCCCCCTCCCCTTCCTTATGGGTGTTCCCCTCCCAACCCTCCCCCCATTGCCGCCCTCCCCCCATAGACTAGTTCACTGGGGGTTCAGTCTTAGCAGGACCCAGGGCTTCCCCTTCCACTGGTGCTCTTACTAGGATATTCATTGCTACATATGGGGTCAGAGTCCAGGGTCAGTCCATGTATAGTCTTTAGGTAGTGGCTTAGTCCCTGGAAGCTCTGGTTGCTTGGCATTGTTGTACTTTTGGGGTCTCGAGCCCCTTCAAGCTCTTCCAGTTCTTTCTCTGATTCCTTCAATAGGGGACCTATTCTCAGTTCAGTGGTTTGCTGCTGGCATTCGCCTCTATATTTGCTGTATTCTGGCTGTGTCTCTCAGGAGCGATCTACATCCGGCTCCTGTCGGTCTGCACTTCTTTGCTTCATCCATCTTGTCTAATTGGGTGGCTGTATATGTATGGGCCACATGTGGGGCAGGCTCTGAATGGGTGCTCCTTCAGTCTCTGTTTTAATCTTTGCCTCTCCCTTCCCTGCCAAGGGTATTCTTTTTCCTCATTTAAAGAAGGAGTGAAGCATTCACATTTTGATCATCCGTCTTGAGTTTCGTTTGTTCTAGGGATCTAGGGTAATTCAAGCATTTGGGCTAATAGCCACTTATCAATGAGTGCATACCATGTATGTCTTTCTGTGATTGGGTTAGCTCACTCAGGATGATATTTTCCAGTTCCAACCATTTGCCTACGAATTTCATAAACTCGTTGTTTTTGATAGCTGAGTAATATTCCATTGTATAGATGTACCACATTTTCTGTATCCATTCCTCTGTTGAAGGGCATCTGGATTCTTTCCATTTTCTGGCTATTATAAATAAGGCTGCGATGAACATAGTGGAGCACGTGTCTCTTTTATATGTTGAGGCATCTTTTGGGTATATGCCCAAGAGAGGTATAGCTGGATACTAAGGCAGTTCAATGTCCAATTTTCTGAGGAACCTCCACACTGATTTCCAGAATGGTTTTACCAGTCTGCAATCCCACCAACAATGGAGGAGTGTTCCTCTTTCTCCACATCCTCGCCAGCATCTGCTGTCACCTGAGTTTTTGATCTTAGCCAATCGCACTGGTGTGAGGTGAAATCTCAGGGTTGTTTTGATTTGCATTTCCCTTATGACTAAAGATGTTGAACATTTCTTTAGGTGTTTCTCCGCCATTCGGCATTCCTCAGCTGTGAATTCTTTGTTTAGCTCTGAACCCCATTTTTTAATAGGGTTATTTGTTTCCCTGCGGTCTAACTTCTTGAGTTCTTTGTATATTTTGGAAATAAGGCCTCTATCTGTTGTAGGATTGGTAAAGATCTTTTCCCAATCTGTTGGTTGCCGTTTTGTCCTAACCACAGTGTCCTTTGCCTTACAGAAGCTTTGCAGTTTTATGAGATCCCATTTGTCGATTCTTGATCTTAGAGCATAAGCCATTGGTGTTTTGTTCAGGAAGTTTTCTCCAGTGCCCATGTGTTCCAGATGCTTCCCTAGTTTTTCTTCTATTAGTTTGAGTGTGTCTGGTTTGATGTGGAGGTCCTTGATCCACTTGGACTTAAGCTTTGTACAGGGTGATAAGGATGGATCGATCTGCATTCTTCTACATGTTGCCCTCCAGTTGAACCAGCACCATTTGCTGAAAATGCTATCTTTTTTCCATTGGATGGTTTTGGCTCCTTTGTCAAAAATCAAGTGACCATAGGTGTGTGGGTTCATTTCTGGGTCTTCAATTCTATTCCTTTGGTCTATCTGTCTGTCTCTGTACCAATACCATGCAGTTTTTATCACTATTGCTCTGTAATACTGCTTGAGTTCAGGGATAGTGATTCCCCCTGAAGTCCTTTTATTGTTGAGGATAGCTTTAGCTATCCTGGGTTTTTTGTTATTCCAGATGAATTTGCAAATTGTTCTGTCTAACTCTTTGAAGAATTGGATTGGTATTTTGATGGGGATTGCATTGAATCTGTAGATTGCTTTTGGTAAAATGGCCATTTTTACCATATTAATCCTGCCAATCCATGAGCATGGGAGATCTTTCCATCTTCTGAGGTCTTCTTCAATTTCTTTCCTCAGTGTCTTGAAGTTCTTATTGTACAGATCTTTTACTTGCTTGGTTAAAGTCACACCGAGGTACTTTATATTATTTGGGTCTATTATGAAGGGTGTCGTTTCCCTAATTTCTTTCTCGGCTTGTTTCTCTTTTGTACAGAGGAAGGCAACTGATTTATTTGAGTTAATTTTATACCCAGCCACTTTGCTGAAGTTGTTTATCAGCTTTAGTAGTTCTCTGGTGGAACTTTTGGGATCATTTAAATATACTATCATGTCATCTGCAAATAGTGATATTTTGACCTCTTCTTTTCCGATCTGTATCCCTTTGATCTCCTTTTGTTGTCTGATTGTTCTGGCTAGAACTTCAAGAACTATATTGAATAAGTAGGGAGAGAGTGGGCAGCCTTGTCTAGTCCCTGATTTTAGTGGGATTGCTTCAAGTTTCTCTCCATTTAGTTTAATGTTAGCAACTGGTTTGCTGTATATGGCTTTTACTATGTTTAGGTATGGGCCTTGAATTCCTATTCTTTCCAGGACTTTTATCATGAAGGGGTGTTGAATTTTGTCAAATGCTTTCTCAGCATCTAATGAAATGATCATGTGGTTCTGTTCTTTCAGTTTGTTTATATAATGGATCACGTTGATGGTTTTCCGTATACTAAACCATCCCTGCATGCCTGGGATGAAGCCTACTTGATCGTGGTGGATGATTGTTTTGATGTGCTCTTGAATTCGGTTTGCCAGAATTTTATTGAGTATTTTTGCGTCGATATTCATAAGGGAAATTGGTCTGAAGTTCTCTTTCTTTGTTGGGTCTTTGTGTGGTTTAGGTATAAGAGTAATTGTGGCTTCGTAGAAGGAATTCGGTAGGGCTCCATCCGTTTCAATTTTGTGGAATAGTTTGGATAATATTGGTATGAGGTCTTCTATGAAGGTTTGATAGAATTCTGCACTAAACCCGTCTGGACCTGGGCTCTTTTTGGTTGGGAGACCTTTAATGACTGCTTCTATTTCCTTAGGAGTTATGGGGTTGTTTAACTGGTTTATCTGTTCCTGATTTAACTTCGATACCTGGTATCTGTCTAGGAAATTGTCCATTTCCTGAAGATTTTCAAATTTTGTTGAATATAGGTTTTTATAGTAAGATCTGATGATTTTTTGAATTTCCTCCGAATCTGTAGTTATGTCTCCCTTTTCATTTCTGATTTTGTTAATTTGGACACACTCTCTGTGTCCTCTCGTTAGTCTGGCTAAGGGTTTATCTATCTTGTTGATTTTCTCAAAGAACCAACTTTTGGTTCTGTTGATTCTTTCTATGGTCCTTTTTGTTTCTACTTGGTTGATTTCAGCTCTGAGTTTGATTATTTCCTGCCTTCTACTCCTCCTGGGTGTATTTGCTTCTTTTTGTTCTAGAGCTTTTAGGTGTGCTGTCAAGCTGCTGACATATGCTCTTTCCTGTTTCTTTCTGCAGGCACTCAGCGCTATGAGTTTTCCTCTTAGCACAGCTTTCATTGTGTCCCATAAGTTTGAGTATGTTGTATCTTCATTTTCATTAAATTCTAAAAAGTTTTTAATTTCTTTCTTTATTTCTTCCTTGACCAGGTTATCATTGAGTAGAGCATTGTTCAATTTCCACGTATATGTGGGCATTCTTCCCTTATTGTTATTGAAGACCAGTTTTAGGCCGTGGTGGTCCGATAGCACGCATGGGATTATTTCTATCTTTCTGTACCTGTTGAGGCCCGTTTTTTGACCAATTATATGGTCAATTTTGGAGAAAGTACCATGAGGAGCTGAGAAGAAGGTATATCCTTTTGCTTTAGGATAGAATGTTCTATAAATATCCGTTAAGTCCATTTGGCTCATGACTTCTCTTAGTCTGTCTACATCACTGTTTAATTTCTGTTTCCATGATCTGTCCATTGATGAGAG
Source organism: Rattus norvegicus (assembly GCF_021556685.1). Taxonomy (NCBI): domain Eukaryota; kingdom Metazoa; phylum Chordata; class Mammalia; order Rodentia; family Muridae; genus Rattus; species Rattus norvegicus. Next base: position 99,156,061 of record NC_141536.1, on the reverse strand, counting down.
TGGGGTGTTGAAATCTCCCACTATTATTGTGTGAGGTGCAATGTGTGTTTTGAGCTTTAGTAAGGTTTCTTTTACATATGTAGGTGCCCTTGTATTTGGGGCATAGATATTTAGGATTGAGAGTTCATCTTGGTTGATTTTTCCTTTGATGAATATGAAGTGTCCTTCCTTATCTTTTTTGATGACTTTTAGTTGGAAATTGATTTTATTTGATATTAGAATGGCTACTCCAGCTTGCTTCTTCTGACCATTTGCTTGGAAAGTTGTTTTCCAGCCTTTCACTCTGAGGTAGTGTCTGTCTTTGTCTCTGAGGTGTGTTTCCTGTAGGCAGCAGAATGCAGGGTCCTCGTTGCGTATCCAGTTTGTTAATCTATGTCTTTTTATTGGGGAGTTGAGGCCATTGATATTGAGAGATATTAAGGAATAGTGATTATTGCTTCCCGTTATATTCATATTTGGATGTGAGGTTATGTTTGTGTGCTTTCATTCTCTTTGTTTTGTTGCCAAGATGATTAGTTTCTTGCTTCTTCTAGGGTATAGCTTGCCTCCTTATGTTGGGCTTTACCATTTATTATCCTTTGTAGTGCTGGATTTGTAGAAAGATATTGTGTAAATTTGGTTTTGTCATGGAATATCTTGGTTTCTCCATCAATGTTAATTGAGAGTTTTGCTGGATACAGTAATCTGGGCTGGCATTTGTGTTCTCTTAGGGTCTGTATAACATCAGTCCAGGATCTTCTGGCCTTCATAGTTTCTGGCGAGAAGTCTGGTGTGATTCTGATAGGTCTCCCTTTATATATTACTTGACCTTTTTCCCTTACTGCTTTTAATATTCTTTCTTTATTTTGTGCGTTTGGTGTTTTGACAACTATGTGACGGGAGGTGTTTCTTTTCTGGTCCAATCTATTTGGAGTTCTGTAGGCTTCTTGTATGTCTATGGGTATCTCTTTTTTTAGGTTAGGGAAGTTTTCTTCTATGATTTTGTTGAAGATATTTACTGGTCCTTTGAGCTGGGAGTCTTCACTCTCTTCTATACCTATTATCCTTAGGTTTGATCTTCTCATTGAGTCCTGGATTTCCTGTATGTTTTGGACCAGTAGCTTTTTCCACTTTACATTATCTTTGACAGTTGAGTCAATGATTTCTATGGAATCTTCTGCTCCTGAGATTCTCTCTTCCATCTCTTGTATTCTGTTGGTGAAGCTTGTATCTACAGCTCCTTGTCTCTTCTTTTGGTTTTCTATATCCAGGGTTGTTTCCATGTGTTCTTTCTTGATTGCTTCTATTTCCATTTTTAATTCCTTCAACTGTTTGATTGTGTTTTCCTGGAATTCTTTCAGGGATTTTTGCGATTCCTCTCTGTAGGCTTTTACTTGTTTATTAATGTTTTCCTGTGCTTCCCTAAGTGTGTTCAGGTCTTTCTTGAAGTCCTCCAGCATCATGATCAAATATGATTTTGAAACTAGATCTTGCTTTTCTGTTGTGTTTGGATATTCCATGTTTGTTTTGGTGGGAGAATTGGGCTCCGATGATGGCATGTAGTCTTGGTTTCTGTTGCTTGGGTTCCTGCGCTTGCCTCTCGCCATCAGATTATCTCTAGTGTTACTTTGTTCTGCTATTTCTGACAGTGGCTAGACTGTCCTATAAGCCTGTGTGTCAGGAGTGCTGTAGACCTGTTTTCCTCTCTTTCAGTCAGTTATGGGGACAGAGTGTTCTGCTTTCGGGCGTGTAGTTTTTCCTCTCTACAGGTCTTCAGCTGTTCCTGTGGGCCTGTGTCTTGAGTTCACCAGGCAGCTTTCTTGCAGCAGAAAATTTGGTCTTACCTGTGGTCCCGAGGCTCAGGTTTGCTCGTGGGGTGCTGTCCAGGGGCTCTCTGCAGCGGCAGCAACCATGAAGACCTGTGCCGCCCCTTCCGGGAGCTTCAGTGCAACAGGGTTCCAGATGGTCTTTGGCTTTTTCCTCTGGCGTCCGAGATGTGTGTGCAGGGAGCAGTCTCTTCTGGTTTCCCAGGCTTGTCTGCCTCTCTGAAGGTTTAGCTCTCCCTCCCACGGGATTTGGGTGCAGAGAACTGTTTATCCGGTCTGTTTCCTTCAGGGTCCGGCGGTGTCTCTGGCAGGGGTCCTGCCGCTCCTGGGCCCTCCCCCACGGGAGCCCAGAGGCCTTATACAGTTTCCTCTTGGGCCAGGGATGTGGGCAGGGGTGAGCAGTGTTGGTGGTCTCTTCCGCTCTGCAGCCTCAGGAGTGCCCACCTGACCAGGCGGTTGGGTCTCTCTCTCACCGGGTCTGGGAGCAGAGAGCTGCTGCGGGCCGGGATCCGCGGGTGTGGGACTTCCGGTAAACACAGAACGTGCCCGGTCCTAGAGAAATTCTGCTTCCGTGTGTCCCAAGCTCACCAGGCAGCTTTCTTGCAGCAGAAAATTTGGTCTTACCTGTGGTCCCGAGGCTCAGGTTCGCTCGTGGGGTGCTGCCCAGGGGCTCTCTGCAGCGGCAGAAACCAGGAAGACCTGTGCCGCCCCTTCCGGGAGCTTCAGTGCACCAGGGTTCCAGATGGTCTTTGGCTTTTTCCTCTGGCGTCCGAGATGTGTGTGCAGGGAGCAGTCTCTTCTGGTTTCCCAGGCCTGTCTGCCTCTCTGAAGGTTTAGCTCTCCCTCCCACGGGATTTGGGTGCAGAGAGCTGTTTATCCGGTCTGTTTCCTTCAGGGTCCGGCGGTGTCTCTGGCAGGGGTCCTGCCGCTCCTGGGCCCTCCCCCACGGGAGCCCAGAGGCCTTATACAGTTTCCTCTTGGGCCAGGGATGTGGGCAGGGGTGAGCAGTGTTGGTGGTCTCTTCCGCTCTGCAGCCTCAGGAGTGCCCACCTGACCAGGCGGTTTGGTCTCTCTCTCACCGGCTCTGGGAGCAGAGAGCTGCTGCGGGCCGGGATCCGCGGGTTATGAAACATATTTTAATAGATATATTTTTGTTAAGGTATTTTATTGTTTAGATTTTTCATACATGTACATAATGTATTTCTATCTTCCCTAGTTGTATGTATTGTTTTAAAAGTCCACTTGCTACTGCCTGTATGTGCATGGGCCTAGAGTCATTACTAGAAGATGGGTAACCTCCCAAGGCGTTACGCTTTCGAAGAAAACATACACTCTCTTTCCCAGCAACCATCAATCTCGAATAACTCTTTAGCTAGAAATGGGACTTTACCTCACATCCCATCTTGCTGAGGGACCATGCATAAAGTCACAGCCACTGTGACACAGGAGCTCCATCCTATGCATACAGCACTGTCTCACTGTAGTCACCATCACCTCTGGCTCTAGTAATCTCTCCATAGTCCCTTCCACCATGATCCCTAGGCATTTGGAGGAGGGGTTGTGATACAGATGTTCCGTGTGTAAACTCAAATCTTCAGAGATCTCTCCTCCAATCTGCTGCAAGCTAATTGATTTTTCTGGGTAGTTCACACTTAAAGAAAAGTGCATCTGCTTTTGCAAAATATGTGATAGTGATTTGTGTGTGTGTGTGTGTGTGTGTGTGTCTGTATGACATGCATGCTCACGTGTGTGTGAATGTGAGAGCATGCCTGACAGAATGCATCTACAAAGGTCAGAGGACAACATCAGGTGTGTATCAGCCCTCAGCTCTCGCCTTGTTTGAGACAGGTTCTGTCTTGCTCGTTGCGGCTGCGTGCATTAGATCAGCTAGTCTGTGAACTTATGGAATCCGCCATCCTTACATTCTATCTCTCAGTTGAGGCATGCTGGGATTAAAGATACTTGTGCTACCTCAACAGCTTTTACTGGGTTCAGCTCTCTGAACTGAGGTCATCAGGCTTGCTTGCTGCATACTTCACTCATCTGAGCCATCTCCTAATTCAGTAATTCTCAGTCACTATTCATCCGTCAGAGTCCTTTGAAGCAATGGGATAGGTCTTATATTTGGATTGGGTGGACCTTGCTTTGGAATGTTCTCTTGATGATGAATTTCAGTAGAGGTAAAGGCATGGGTCAATGAATGCCATTCATATTTAGAAGAAATTTCTAGCATCTTCTCTTCATGTCAGCTGATCATGTAGCCTTCAGAGCACACCGTTAACAGAGAAGTACACAGACCATGAAGCTCAAGAAGAAGGATGACCAAAGTGTGGACGCTTCAGTCCTTCTTAGAAGGGGGAACAAAAATATTCATAGAAGGAAATACGGAGACAAAGTTTGAAGCAGAAACTGAAGGAAAGGCCATCCAGAGACTGCCCTACCTGAGGATCCAGCCCATATACAGCCACCAAACCCAGACAATATATATGATGCCAAGAAGTGCATGCTGACAGGAGCCCAATATAGCTGTCTTCTGAGAGGCTCTGCCAGAGCATGACAAATACAGAGGCAAATTCTCACAGTCAACCATTGAACTGAGAACAAGGTCCATATTGGAGGAGTTAGAGAAAGGACTGAAGGAGCTGAAGGAGTTTGCAGCCCCATAAGAACAACAATACCAAGCAACCAGGGCTCCTAGGGACTAAACCATCATCCAAAGAGTGCACATGGACAGACCATGGCTCCAACTGCATATACAGCAGAGGATGACCTTGTTGGGCACAATGGGAGGAGAAACCCTTGCTCCTACCAAGGCTGAACCCCCCAGTGTAGGAGGCGGGAAGGGGTGGATGGATAGGGAGGGGAATACCCTCATAGAGGGAGAGGAAGGGGGAATAGGATAGGAGGTTTATGCATGGGGAAACTGGGAAAGGGGATAACATTTGAAATGTAAATAAAAAAATACCCAATAAAAAGAAAAAAGAGGAAGAAAAAAACAAAGAAGTAAAATTACAGGATAAACAATGAGCCATTCACTAAGAGAATTTAGCAATCTTGAAAAGTCCAGACGTGCTGGCTCCTAGAGCTGGGATCTGGGTGCTTTTGCTCATAGAAACTGGGTAGATCACATGATGAAGAGCAATTCAAGTGCCTTGATGTCAGTTGCACCTACCACTGAGAATGCAATCGGCTCAAGGAAATTTCTGTCTCTGGGTCTCATGGCAGGGTATGATCACAGAGAGTTAGACACTACCTCCATGTACATGTTTCTGCAATACATCATCAGAAGGGTTCTTCGTTCCAGGTTAGTGCTGGCATTATACTGGAGAGCAGTCAGCTGGCTGATTTAATTATGGATGAATGGATTCAATAAACCAACATTTACTTTTACATCAACTCGTGAAGTATAGTTTTGTACTAATGTCTGCCACTTCTTGAACCACTTTAGTTCATTTATGCAAAGAGAGGCCAGGATATTAACTCTAGGTTAATTAAAATACTTTACTGAAAATAAGCATGCTAAATATATATATGTATATATGTATATATATTAATTTTTAACTTGTCATTTCACATCATATTATAAAAGATGTACTTGTTATTTGGCACTTCTCCAAGAGAGAAATAAGGCAGTGTGCCACCTGGAAAGAGAATCTTATTTCCCAACACGGGATCCTTCCTAAATGTGTCTCATACTCATTTTTAATTTGTGTGTAGTTTCTAAATTAGATTTCTCTCCCACAATTCCATTACCTTCTACTCAGTGATCTTTAATGAGGTCATACTCTTGAATTTTTCAAATAATTGTTTGCATCATTGCAAACTATGTTGTTAATTACATCTGATTAGGATGTCCCTGCCAGCAATCATGGAAAAGCCAAGTGCACAGGAGCAAAGGAGCAAAAATCTTTTTCAATTAGATTTACCCATGGCGAAGTCAAAGGCCGCATGAGTAATTACTGACAAAATGCACAAATCAATACGTGCTTCCCTCCCTAACTGTTATGAATGTGCTGCTCTAGCTTTCTCCTCAGCGTGGCCTGTTTGTGGCTCGTGTTACTAGTGCAGTGACGTGGTAGTGACAATCCAGAATTGAAGATGAGCATATGTACCATGGAACTCATCCAAAATTGTCAATTATTTTGATGCCAAGAAGCTTTTGTTAAAAGATGAGATCATCCTTGCCCCTCACCTGTAAATAGAACCAGGGCATGAATCACCGAGATGGCATAATACAAAAGGCCATAGTAAATAGTGAATTTGGGGTGCTCTTTTGTTCTAAAAAATACTGAGTTATTTAGTAGAATATGTTTTACAGCTGTACATTCCCCCTTTTGATTTATTTAATCATCTTATATAACTGTTAGCAGACCTTTCTAATTAATAATTAAAAAAAAATCCAAAAACTGTTGGTGTCTGTAGTTGCTGTTTAATTTCCATTGGTATCCACCAGGGTTGGCTAAAATTCAGATAACCGACAGCTTGCTGTGGTCAATGCTGTGGAAATTATTGCTGAGGTAAATATACTGCTGCAGAGAGCAAGATGAATGCTGGCTGGCTTGCCCTGGGCTTCATCACGTGCAAGCCTGTAAGACTGAATGTGAGGAAGTCCATGACTCAGATTGTTCTCCAGTCTTGGCATTACAGGCTAAAGATGCAATTATGAATCACGACTTATAGATTAAACTCAGGTCAGCAAAAGCTTGCTAACAACCCCCTCTCATGTATGCTTTGTGTCTTTGGACCATTACCCCAGCTCTTTGGAGGGTTAAATAGGAGCTGCAAGACTGAGACATCTGGAAAGCGCAGAGTGCCTCTCCATGCTTGCTAGATAGCTGTGGGAGACAACAGTGTCGCATGGTGAAAGAGAAACCTCGGCAGATTTTTGAGCATGGCAAAGTCTGTCTTCATCTGGACTGTGTTTTTGCTCATGGATAAGTCTTTCAAACCTGACAAGAAGCATCCTCATTTCTTCTACAAATTAGCAGCAAAAAAACTCCAAGATGAGATTGAACGTGCTAGTGGCGCCTTCCACCATCATTTCCCTCCATTTTCAAATTTTTCCAGGCAAATAAAACTTCCCCTACAATCTCCCCAGCCCCCTTTTTTATCTCTAGGAGGCTAGGACTAAAACACTTTCTTATTATCTCTGAGAGGAAGAAAATTTTATCTTTGTAAATTCTTTAGAAAGAAAAAAATCCTCCTAATATCCGAGTTCAAGGAAGAACCTCAGGGGCACAGTGCTTTAGTGGTTATACAGATCCAGTTTCACTAACCAGCCCAATAATATATACGCACACAGTTTTAAATCTAGGTTCCATGTGTAAGAGAAAGCGTTCAATATTTTTCCTTCTTGGTATGGCTTATTTCACTTACCACAATTTCTAGATGTATCTGCTTTCTTAGAAAGTCATGATTTCATCGTTTTCTCTGTGAATGCACAAAATCCCGCTGTGTGTGTGTACAGCACATTTTCCATAACCAGCAGTTTCCCTAGGTTGCATCTCTAATAGTATAGCAATAATGGCAGAAGTTCAGGTATTTCTGTGGCAAGCTGACTTCCTGCCCTTTCGATATGTACCCCAAAGTGGGACATCTGGGTCACATGGGTCTATTTTGAGAGTTTTGAGAAATCTCCAGATTCATTCCATTTGACTACACAATTCATGTTCCCACCGGCAGAGAAGAAGGGTTCATCTTTTTCCAAATCCTCACCAGAAATCCTTGTTATTTTGATTTCTTCTTAGCCATTCTCAATGGAGTGATGTGGGATATTGAAACAGTTTAAATCCCTATAAAACTGTTTTTAAAAATTGGTTAGTGTAGGGAGAAATCTGTGGATGAAAAACAAAACACCTCATTGTAATGAACACAGTTCTTGCACTCTCTACTTAACAGATCCTTGGTAGAAGCTGAGAAATTTGATGGAAACTGGAAGGCAGGGGAAGCACCTATAAAATAGAAATTTATGTTTCAATTTTATGTTTTCAGTTGTGAATGAAACAGAGTTATTTTTAAAATAAGGTCAAGATTAAATGTCCAATAAAGAATTTATTGAGAGAAACAAACAGGCACATGTAATTTCAATTTCTATCCATGGAAAACCATGCTCTGGTCTTCTGACCCTAAATGAGTTCTTTTGTGGGTACTATAGCTTTTATTGTTCCTGTTAGGAATAAAAATCCTGGGTCCACGATTTAAATCCTTCAACTGTTTGTTTATAAAATATAAAGTTGTAGCCAGTGAAGTTTCAAAAGCTCACCCAATTTATCCCTACAGTGAGAGTATGGGCTATACTCCAAGGAAAGGGCCCCTACCCGGTAAGCCAGCTCTCATTTCAGAACTCTCTTGAGTCCAGAGACACCTATCTAGGAAATGTGATGCACAATGGAATTGGTAGAGTGGTCATGTGGCACTGTCCCACTAGGTGGGCATTCATTATAACCTCTGCCTCTCTCACTACTTTTGTTGATTTATTAGTGAGTTGCATGTTGGACTCTTCTTCTGTGATCTTTGGAATAGCCATACCTATATGCCTCCTCTCATGTTCTCCCACTCCTGACCTATTTCTCCCAGTCCTGGGCTTCTGACCTCTGTTCAACCATTCATCTCTCTTGTCAGAGGTCCTTGGGTGAAGGGTGCTAGCACATTCTTCTGCTGAGCCTGAGTTTGTCCTTTCAATGGCTGGACTAAGTCTGGAATGACTCTGACCGTAAGGCCAAATCTCTACTATACAGCTGTTTCTTCCCTGCTGTGCTCTGTTACCTGCTGAACACCAGAGAAGTCCCCATCAGGAAGCTTCAGATGGGTGGACAAACCCTCTGGGTCCTCCACAGCTCTCTGCATGAGTCTTTTCCCTCCGCAGTCTGGAGATGGATGTAATCTGAGGCTGATAAAACTTCTTCACAGTTATTTTGCTATAACCTATGGAACTGACCCAGGATTTCTCTCTAGAGTCTAGAGATACTGGGCATCTGGGATTCATGGGTTTGACTGTGGACCTCTATTAAAATGTAGAGAACCCCTATCAATATTGTACTTCAGTCCAGGGGTATGGCTTACCTACCATGCACAAAGTTATGGGTTCAATGGGTTTTCTAGTTCCGAAACAATAGACAAAGATTCCATAGTTAAAGCAAGGTTAGTGTATTCTGTTTTCTTCTAATTGTTTTATTCAAACTTAACCTATTATTACTAGTCATTTCCCTTGACCTCAGTCTGGATGCACTGGGACAGATGTTTCCATCCTCCAGCACTGGTGGCTGTTTGTTAGCTCCCTTCCCACAAACTCTGTCAGGCTGCCCCTGAACAGTGAGAGAAGGAGCAGTTGGAGGGTTTGCCTGGGGCCTGTGCCTGTTCAGCCCCACAAGCTGGGACGCAGGGGCTCTGGCACAGCAAGAGTTCAGAAGCAGTGCACACACTTGCCTCTGCCCACTGCAGCAGCACACATGATATCCGAAGATAAGTGCCCCAGTGAGCCATAAGCACTCACTCCTTTTTGCCTGTGTTAATTTTTCATTTTACAATTCTTGTGGCCATTACGGGAGAAACGATTTATAGCCAAATTATCACTCTCGTTTTAATAATGGGGGCATAAAAACAGAACGCATTGTTCTTTTAAAATGCTACACAGAAGCCAACCAGTCTTGATTTGTTATCTATCCAGCATATTTTAAAACACAAGAGAAATTTTCAAACTAAACGTAACTGTCAAGAGTGCTTATGAATAATTAAATCTAGCTAGAAATCCACACACAGACCATTTGTGTGTTCCTGTAATCCACAGAGTAGTAAGTACCAACACTCTTTGCTCCTGGGCTCTCAGCCCAGTGCACATCTTATAGAATGGGTCCTTGGTGAGAGAGGAGGGTGGATAACTTGCTTATTATTTCTCCATTTAGACAGATCCACCTCTATTCTATACTGTCAGCATGTCAATAACGCAATCCATTAGACTCAACTGAACTGGGAAATTCTCAACAAATAATTCTGTAGTTTAGTCATTATTTCCAGAAGGCTCACGAAATTAGTAACACTACAGCCTAATGACTCATTTTTTTTAACGTCATAGCTCGTATTCTTAATACACATAAATCATGCCCTGTTGCATAACACTTCATCTAACCACACTCTCAGGGACAATTGTGGTTCTAATACTATACTATTGTTGTTTACTGCTTTAAAATGGGGACGTGGGAGGCTCTGTGTGATTTCTATAATTAATTTTAAAGCCGCAATTTATAAAAGGCCATTCCAATAATGTGTTCTTACTGGGAAGGGGAAAAAAGTAACATTTCTCACTCGGAGGGATTTTTCCCTTCCAGATTCATAATTGGGATATTTCCACAATTGCAATTATGCAGCCAACACAGAGGCTTTCTTACATGGCTCCCCTCCCAGAATGCTCCAATTAAAGGAAGTGATGCCTGGTTCAAAGTGTCCTGCCGTGAGAGCTTTGCTTAATCATAACCTTCTTCTACTTACACCACCCCCCTCTATGCATCCACCTGACACACCAGCAATTCCTACCCATTCTAATGCCAAACAAAACTGGCATCTGGCTGTTTAGATCACCTTGATTCAAGCTACCCTCCTTTCCCTATGAGTATTTCAAGAGCTTTCTATTTGGTCCCTAGACCAACAAGTGTAGGAGTGCTAGAAGAGTATTGTTTTCCTCACTTTAAACTCCGTGACAAGTTTCCTGCTTAGACTAAAGCCAAAATCCTTGCCAGGGCATACAGACTGCTTTATGCAGCCCCATCCCTCAGATTTCTTCGCTCCTTCCTCAGGTTAATAATGACTTCACCATAGCACTGCCTAGTTTCCTATCTTAGGGCCTTTGCATGTTTCCCTCTATTAAGACCCTCTTACCATCTTCAACTCATTGACTTCTCCACAAAGAGGCTGTTTCTGATGCCATCCCTAGAAGCCACTTCCTTCTCTGAGTTATTTTACATATCCCTGATTAAGCTGATGATTAAACCTATTCATCTGCTAGAAAGCCTGCTCTGTGACACTAGGAATACTAGCTATGTTAATCTGTCACTAAACCCACCCCAATGAAAAGTCAGGTGTGAGCTGTGTAGGCTCGGCCATGGTTTTTCAATGGGAAGAGGGAAGTTGTGTATGAATGTTGAATGCCAACACAATGTTTATATTGATTTTTCCTGTGTGAGATTAGTAGTGAGCCTCCAAGGACTATATATCTTACTACATTTTAACTACTTAAACTGTGGTCTATTTCTTCTATTTTATGTAATTGAAGTTGATCTGTGAAAGCTGAATTTGTAGTCACTAGACTACAATCATACAAAGCACCACAGTCAAATAGTGTCTTTTCCCATGCTCCTCTCAGAGAAACTGAAATTCATCCACAATACTGAATAAAAATATTGCACTATTTTATATGTTTTTGAACTAGTTTATATGTTAACTAATGTCTGCTTACTATTGCCATGAACCCCAAAGAGTCCTTTCTCCTTCTATGGGAAATGAGAATGACTTGGACCACGGTGGTAGCAGCGTCCAGAGGCTCACTTTTCATTTATAGTTAGCTCTGCAGGTGAAAACACAGGCTGCTTCTCCAGAGGACCTGGGTTCAATTCCCAGCACTCACATGGCAGCTCACAACTGTCTGTAACTCCAATTCCAGGGGACCTGACACACAGATATACAGGCAAAAGACCCATGTGCATAAAATAAAAATAAATCATTTTATAAGAAAGAAAGAAAGAAAGAAAGAAAGAAAGAAAGAAAGAAAGAAAGAAAGAAAGAAAGAAAGAAAGAAATTGCTGTTAGACCAAGTGTCAGTGTGGAGGGGGATGGAATGAGTGGATCGAGTTTGTGATTTAGAAAATGGGTGGACCACACTGTCTGGCCTGCATGCCAACAGAGAGATGGCGCCTCTTTGGGAGGCAGTTATACCCCAGGGAGCAACTCTTTGCCTTTTTGCTCTCCTCCAACCACTGCCTTCCTACGGCTGCTCTGGGAACCAGCCTCCGCTGTGTTGAAATCTCTAGTATTACGTATTTTGCCTGAACATTCAGCATTTACTATTTTATCTATGTACCTTTGTTATATTTTTAACTAGCATGTGGGCAATTTATCTCAAGTAAAAATACATGTTTCCATGGTGAAGTTTCAATCTGATTTTTTTAGAGCAGAATCTTGCTATGTTCTCAATTTTATAGTAATGTCTGTTGTGATGACCTACTGAGGTACGGATGACCACCAAGTGATTTATGTGTAATAAGACTTTTAAGAATGTGTCTCACTGAAGTTCATTTGAGGATGGTGCCTGGACACTCAGTTCTCTGTGCTGTTATCTACATACATGTGGATATTTGCTATGCTGAATCAGAGTTCAATGAGTTCCCAACAGCATGATTTTGACTAAAACCTTTAATATTCATTTATTTGAGATAGGAAGGATACTTTTTGACCTCTTTTTTCTTCTGTCTTGACATGACAGAGTACGCTTCCTGATGGGTGGTCGGCATGGGGAATTTAAGTTCCTGCCTCCTTCTGGCTATGCCCCTTGCTATGAAGCCTTACTTCCGAAGGAGAAGATGAGATTGGAGCCTGTCAAAGAATATAAGCGTGATGCTGATGGTGTTAGAGATCTGTTGGGTACCACTCAGTTTCTCTCCCAAGCCTCTTTCATCCCATGTCCCATAGATACCAGTCAGGTAAGTCCAAATTGCAATTGATAGGCAATCTCAGAGAGCACACTGATGTTGTGCCCAATGTTAAGCACTGATGGATGCAAGGAAATATCCAATATTCCCTGAGAATTCATAGCCAAATTTAATATATAAGAAGCAAATAAGTTATTTTTTTAAAGGTCAAATGTAATAAATGCAGAATGAACAGTATGCATGTCCTTTAGGGTGGGATGTTTCTAAGAGCCTGAGAACAGATGGGATTCAATCTGGACCTTTCATGAAGCTTAAAGGAAGAGGGACACTGGGCAGTGATTTAACAGCATGGGAGGGGCTGGTATGACAGCAATGGCATGGATAAGGACTGGGAGTAGAAACAAAGGAGGGACAAATGCCAATGTCAAATCTCCCATGTATGGACAGTTGGGAGAAGGAAGAACATGGAGGTGGCAAGTTGGTGGAAGTAAACAGAGAGGGTATATGGGGACTGTATGCTATGGACTGCTTAGCAAATGTTCCTCCCAGTATCTGTATTCTGGCAGAGGCACATTCGTGTGGTATGATAAGGAACTTGCAGAAGCTTTCAGCAGTTTTTACATACCAGTCCCAATTTTTTGATGTACACATATGCTTGTGCAGGTATATGGGGATGGTGTGTGTGTGTGTGTGTGTGTGTGTGTGTGTGTGTGTGTGTGTGCGCGCGCGCACGCGTTGTAGGCTAGAGGACTGTCATCCTCAGGAAAGCCTTCTATCACCTTAGAGACAGGGGCTCTCTTTGACCTGAAGCTTACCCACTATGCAGATTGGCTAAACAAGAAACACCATGGATCCTCACCAGTGTTGTGATTACAAGAAACTAGAGCCATAGCATTTTAAAATGGATTTGGGAATCAATATCAGTCCATTTGGTTAGTGTTAGCAACTGATCCCTCTCCTCAACCCCACCAGTGGCATTTAAATCATTGCTCTAGATGCTATAGAACAATGGCTCTCAACCTTCCTAATGCTGCGACTCTTTAATACAGGGTCATGTTGTGCTGACCCCTAACCACAGAATTATCTTCATTGCTACCTCATAACTATAATCTTGCTACTGCTATGAATTATAATGTGATATCTAATATGTAGGATATTGATATACTTCCTATCTGTGAAGAGTTCAGAACATCAGCATATGTTACTGTGGCTCTTAGAAGTTATTTTAAAAGGAAGATATTGGCTGTAGAAAGTGCTATAGAAAGTGTTATGTTTCCTTATCCTCCTAAGTGAAGAATTTTCCCAAAGAATTCAACCATTTATTTCCATGGGATACTGACCATTGCCACCAGAAAGCATTCTGTTCCTTTATCCTCCTAAATGAAGAACTTCCCCAAAGACTATCCAAGGTGTTCCTTTTTCAACCATTCTAGCCTAATGGGTGAGCTTTAGGCCAACAAGAGACCCTGTGAAAGGGTTGTTTGACCCCTAAAAGGGTTATAGCCCACAGACTGAGAACCACTGCTATAGAGATTAATGAAAATGACCTTGCCTCTAAAGCACTTACAGTTAACAGCATATATAACAATGACTCCTCTCCACATATAAAGTGTCTCCAGTATGCCTTTCCATGACATTCATATGACCTGATTACATTCAGGTGCCCTGGCTGGCCTTATTCTCACTATGCACCCAAGGTTGACCTTGAACTCTTAGCAGTCTCCTGCCTCAGCTTCCGAAGTTCAGAATTGTAGCTATATGCCACCATATCCACCTTGCGCATGGACCATGAGTCTCTGTCGTCCCTCCTGTAGTCAGTGTTTTTAACTTTCTATAAAATGGAAAACTGTGTTTCTTGCCCATTTCAACTCATAATTCAACCTCTGGGATGTAAAGAAGGGCTCTGCTAGGAAGCTGAGGAGCTTGTGAGTTACAAGAGATCCTAGGAATCAGTCTGATTCCTGTGTGTTCTAAATGTTATAGAAGAAAAACGTGCCTTCTACCCTCCTGAGTTCTGTAACCCAGGGTGTAAGCTTGAGCTAACAGGTTAGAAAGAGGAAAAAAATCATTTTAATTAGCAAAGAGTTGACAAAGAACAGAAGCTTAGACTTTAGAGATTATAGACTCCCTTACTATGAAGGAAGGAAAGTGAAGAAGGAAATAAGGAAAGGGAAAATACGATTCTGAGGAACAATCAGTAGGTCCTCAGAGTGTGGGAGATGTGACTGTTTTTTGACAGTGTGTCTAGGGTATGAGGCTGACATGTGTCTAGTGGCAATGGCCGGTCTCCCCTGCGAAGAAGTCCTTAGATTCTTATTTCAGAAGATAGGGGAACAGAACATTTTCTGTAGCAGCTGTTTCCCAGATATCTTCCTCTTAAAATAACCCTGATTCCACAGTAACATATGCTCATATTCTGGACCCTTCACAGATGGGAAGCTTTGGGGACAGAGACAGAACATCTTTCATTGAGCACAGAGCTGTTTGAACCAGTGCAGGTAACAGAGGACAGTGAGTAGAAATACCTCTGGGCTGACTGCCCTGCTAATCTTTCAGAAGCATGAAATTACGAAGACCTTCTTGCAAGAGGATGGGTAACAAGTGCTGTGGGAGGAAAGTACCTGACCCAACAGGAAGAAGAGTTTTTCAAACATACGTGTGGTGATGAGTGTTGACTGCCAGCTTGACAGTGTCAGGAAGCACCTAGAAGACATGCTTCTAGGCAGTCCTATCAGGGGCTACTATTTTAGGTTAGCCTCTGGCCTGTGGTGAGTTATCTTAAATAGATTAAGGTGATAAGGAGCAGCAAAGAGGGTAGCACCATTCCCTAGGCTGCATAAAGGAGAAAGCTAGATGAGCATAAGCTTCACCTCCTTCTTCCCGAGTGTGGTTGCCATGACCAGCCACCCCCTCAAGCTCTTGTCAGTTTGACTTTGCTGCAACAATGGATGGTCCCCTTGCCTGCTGTGATGGACCGTAACTGTGAGCTGAAATAAACCCACTTTCACTTAATTTGCTTTTTGTCCATGTTTTATTGGAGCAACCAGAAAAATATATAAAGTAATGCAGAATCAAAGATTTGGAAATAAAAGAGCTGCATATCATAATTATCATTGAGTCCTGAGAGCTTCGATGTCTAGACACAAACCTGAGTTCTCAGGGCTGTGTAAGAAAGGCAATGCTCGTAACCAATAAGAAAATTCTCTTTGAAGAGATATAGTTTATCACTGTGAACTCTTTGAAGAGATGTGGTTCATTACCATGAATACCTTGTAATTTTTAAGAATATAATTCTGTGAAGTTATTGTCATAGGAGAACTTAAAGATAAGGTGCTCAGAGTCCTCCCTGGGGCACATTATAGAATACTTTGTAGGTTAAAAGTTATTAGCTAGAGCATTTAATGATTATCCCAGTCATATTCCTTCTTGTGACTGCTCCAGGCTCTTACTGAGTGCTGGTACAGAGGAGCCCATTTCCAAGCAGTCACCCCAGGGCCTGAGGCTCCCGGGGGACAGTTATCAAGCCTACGCTGCTTTGTCCCATGTTACCTTTTGAAACCACTGAGATTATGATTTAGACTTATTTAGGGCGGTTACTGTCCCCAGCAAGTGTATTTTTCTTTCTTCTATGAAGCTTTTTGGTTCCTGTAGCCTGAAAATCCACTTTGGGGCTACAATCAACTATGCAACACTTAGTTTATACAGATGGCCTTTAGTTAACCAACAAACCCATGTGCAGTTATAACTTGTCTGCTAATAACCTCCCCATTGTGCTCCTTATCAAAAACATCATACCACTTTCCCAAGTGACTTTTTCATAATTAGATTACAATGAGTTTTAAATGTGTTTATATTTTTGTTAATTCTTTGAGAATATCATAGGGTGTAAAATATTCTCTCCACAAGCTCCCTCTATCAACCCCCCACAATTTGAACATGGAGTTATAGTAATAGAAGCCCTAGTAATCACTGTAATAGAGCTAGGGTTAGAAAGCCAATCACAAAGGTTGGCCTGAGGTAGGCAGCTGGGTTCTAGCTCCTGTTAAGAGCTACCAAGCAAGTATGTGTCCAATGTTAGCCATCTTCCATGAACCAAAGGAAGTTAGAATCTTTTTTTATTTGGATCTCTCATTCTTTATGGACTATCAAACAATAGACATGAAAAGAATAATAGTGACAACAAATTAAAGAAAATAGGAAAAAACAAAATGGGCCCTCAGTTTATGGCCTCTATGGAGTGAAAGGAGGAGCAAAGTACCAGGAAAGCAGAGAAACAGCCTTAGTGTTACCAGCTCTTCAGGAAAGGCTACCCCAATGCAATGAGTATACTAAGTAAGTATTTGGATGGCATGGAGTATGTGTGTGTGTGTGTGTGTGTGTGTGTGTGTGTGTGTGTGTGTGTGTGTGTGTGTGTGAGAGAGAGAGAGAGAGAGAGAGAGAGAGAGAGAGAGAGAAGAGTTTGTGTATGCTGTATGTGTCTCTATGTATGTGTATGAGTGTGTATGGATATGTGGGTATGTATCAATGTGTGTATGTGAGTTTGTGTGTCTGTGTGTGTCTCTGGGTGTGTGTCTGTGTATATGTGTGTGCTATGCACATGTGCACATTCCTGTGCTACAGGGTACATGTAGAGATCAGAGAACAGCTTTCTAGAGTTGATTCTCTCTTTCCACTCTGGGATGGGAAGGAATACGTGTTGGAGTGCTTCAGGAGGGTTCAGGTCAGATGTGTGAGGGCAGAAACTCAGTAGTCATCTGGAATAATTTAAGTTTGGAAGGGTCTGACCCAGGCCAAGCACTGAGTTCTAACCAGTGCAGCCCCTCCTCGTTGGCAGTGAATTCAGCTGGGGCATTGAAGACTTCGATCCAGTTCATTCTTGTAGCTCTGGCTTTTCTCTCGCTCCCTTTCCTTCAGGTTGTTTTGCCACTTCACCTAGAGAAGATCAGAGACAGACTGGCCGAGAATATCCATGAGCTTTGGGGAATGAATAAAATAGAACTCGGCTGGACTTTTGGCAAAGTATGTGCTTCAATGGCCAGTGCCGGGTGGATCGCCATATTGGGAAGAAGGGTTCCTTGAATTCTCTTTGATTGAGAATGGGAATGAAACAACACCCAAACGCTCTCCTTCCTCCAATCTATCTAACCTTTGCAGTATTCAGCCCAGTCTTCAGTCCCTCTGCAGTCAGCACTGAAGAGACCAACTCTCCAGCTGCACACTGGGAACCCATGTCCCATCTTACCTCCTAACTCTGGTTTCTTTTGTTAAAAGACTGTGGATACCTTGTTCCTCTACACCGCTCATATTTCTCTCACTTCAGAAAAAAGCAGTCTCTGAGCGGGTGCTGGTAGCTGGCTGATTCATTATTTTGAATCAGAAGTTGTTTAACAGGGCTTTCAGATGTATCACTAAGATTAATGTGGACCGGAGGGGGTTAGGGAGTCTCTTGCACTAGAAAGCATTTTTCAGAGAGAGTGTAAATGACCTTGCTCTGTGATTTGTAGAAGGTCACTTCTGGAAGCAGAAAGATAGGTGAGTTTTACAGCTTCGTGTGACCCCGACACTCTTTAGTGATACATACTCCTCTTAGTTACTGAAGAGGTCCCTGCACTCTAACACATATATATGTCCATAGTTGCCACAAAAAAAAACGGTGTCCTTATGAATGATCACCTTTCTGCAGTATGTTCTTGAAGTCTGTCCTTCATAGAAATCAACACAACGGTAATTTTAAATTGCAGTCATTCTTACAAATACTTTATCACTATTTCCTACTTCATTGGACGGTTCACTTCAGCTAGGTGGGGCTCTCTGCCCTCGTTTTTTTTTTAAGCTCATAAAATGTAGATTAGTAGATTCAAGCTTTGCTAAATGAATGATGAAGGAGTGAGTTAATGCTCAGGTTCTTACCACTCAGTGCAAGAGTCACATATGGCTACTGAGAGGTTGAGAAGTATCTAAATGGGATTGTGATGGCTTGTGTGGTTGTAAAACTCACACTGAGTGTTTCTCTATTTTTAATTCACTTGATATAGTTCTAGCTATCCTGAGACTTCTTTTATAAACCAGGCTGGTCTTGAACTCAGAGATCCACCTGCCTCTACCTCCCGGGTACTGGGATTAAAGGCATATGCCACCATGCTCAGCTATACACTGGCTTTTTAAGACTTGTTTTTACACTATTCTGTTCTTACTCTCATAAAAAAAACCAATATATTACGTGTATAGAGCTAAATGAAATATCTTATTAAAATTAATTTGATCTAATTCTTTTGTTTTTCTAAGATGGTTTTAAGAAACTTTTGAGATTACATATGTGGTCCACATCTGTAGCCCTCTGTGGTTAAAGGCAGGCTATCCTCAAGTAACATGGTGACATGAATTTTTAACAAAAGCATGGCTACCACTTATAAAAATAACGGCATGCCTTTCTGGAAAATTATGTTCTAAGTGCAGACACCTGTCTTGAAATACATCCACAGAGTTCAAGACATTGACAGCTTGGGAGCCATGTGTAAGATTCCTGAGAAAACTGTGTGCGTTCACCTATCAGCAAGTTGCTGTCTTTGTCCTGTCTGATATGAATGGCCTGGACCTTTGAAGGATGTTCATTTTGTTTTTACAAGACAGTGTCAGCTATCAAAACTGAAATTCTCTTCTCTCTTACGCTGTCACCTAGGTGCGGGATGACAACAAAAGACAACATCCCTGCCTTGTGGAGTTTTCAAAGCTCCCTGAAACTGAGAAGAATTATAACCTGCAGATGTCAACTGAAACCTTGAAGTAGGTGTTTATTTGAATGCAGACTAGACAGTGAGTGGATGATTTGATGCGTTGTAACTAAACTGCAAAGGTGTGTCCCTCTTGTCTGCAAACATAACACACTGATGAATCATAGGTAGCAGTGATTCTTCATGTCATAGAGTTTAGTGTGGTAAGGACCTGACCCACATTAGTATTTAGTGTATATATTCCTCTAGAGATCATTTGCCATTCGCTGTTTTTCTGGAAATAAGAAAAATGCAAGAGGCAGGGGCAGAGAGAAAGGGAAGGAAATACAACCAAAGGACCAAATGTTACTGTGGTTAGGGTTAAATCAAGGAAAAAATAAGATAGCGTTGAAACCAAAGGAAAATATGGTTTGATTACTAAAATCCCAAGTCTTTTAATCAACTTTCGATTGTGCCATGATCTCATTCACGATCCTAAAAAAAACCAGACTCCCTAGCCCGTGTGGACCTCTCCTAATTCCCTTTGTGACTTTTGACTGCTGTTTCTTCATATTTCCCTGTTCTTTGTCAGTGCAGAATGCTCTAACCCTGTCTGTTGACATAACAAAGATGTCATAGGCTTACATACATGCTATCTTTAATTGCACTAGGCTTTTTAAGAAAACCATTATCTGCATCTTGGTACATCAAGTAAAACTCAAAATGCTATGCAGACATCAGGCAGCAAGCATTTGCTGACCTAAAGATTTACTGTTAGAATCCTGTTTATTCTATGAAACCAAGTCCTTGAAATAGTTCAGAGTGAATTTATAAACTAGAAAATGCCTCCGTGTGGGGTGATTAACAAAGCTTCTGTTTCATGTTCTTATGCTTGCTTTCGCCTAAATCAGAAGCTGGCACATTATGACCTGTGGGACAAACAAACCAGGCATCTGTTTCCCTAAATACATTTACATTGCAACAAAGCCGGGCTCAGTGGTGTCATTGGTGGCTACCTTTACCCCATAATGGCAGAGTATATCACTGTGTCAGAGTTATATGGTACACTGAGCCTTGCTGTCAGCCTCTTTACAGGATATGTTGGCCAACCTCTGATCTAAGTCACTAAGCTTTTGTCCACTTAACAAGCTCAGACATGGGCTAGGGTTCTTAGTACCCTTCATTTTTCAGTTGACACAAGTATCTTCCTGTGTTACATTACAGAACCTTGCTGGCTCTGGGCTGCCACATTGCTCATGTTAACCCAGCTGCAGAAGAGGATCTAAAGAAAGTGAAACTGCCCAAAAAGTAGGTGAATTTTCTAAAGCCTCAAGCAGAGTGTGAAAGCTGGGAGGGTTGGAGGCCATGTACAAAGGCAGATGACAGACTTTGTATCATCTTAGAATGTTCCTCCAGTTACTTAGATGACATTGGGACCCATTGGATGCCTACTGCAAAAGAAGCATTTCAAAGTCCCCTCTCTTTTTGCACCTTCTTCCCAGACCTAATGCTACTCTGATTCATTTTGAGCTAGGAGGTATACAGACTTCAAATGACTGCACACTGGGGAACAGGAAGAAAGTTGACAAAAGGGCTTGGGTTCCTAGTCCCTGCAGAGACTCTCTCCACCCCTCTGGCACTGGGATAACACATAAATCCTAAAGACACGAGAATCTATACCAAGATTCCATTTGCCTCTCTTTATCTGTGTGTCCCACTGTCTGTCCTATCTCTGCATTCAGGCAGTTCCTCACTGGTACATCTGCTGGCCCATTCACCTGCTTGCTCTCTTGCTCCTCAGTGCCAGCTCTGGGTATGCACACAATAAAACACAAGTGCCACGAGTGGAGCCCAAGCAGTTCCATCCTTAGGGAAATGCTCACCACTGCTGTCCTGCTTAAGCTCCCACGCCAATGAGTCAGTCTCCTGATGTCATAGCTCCTGGTGGCAAGGAAATCATATCCAAGGGATGACATCTGGAAAAGCACACTTCTAGCTGCAGCTGCTAGAACCAGTGCATGGTGATGCATGTTGGGGCTGCCAGAAGCAGCTGTCCTGAGAAGGTAGCAACCAGACAGTCTCCTGTGACCACAGATTCTGTATCTCATGCTGTGCAGTGTTCTATATAGAATTGGCCTTAAACTATCATGTTCGAGTTCTTGCTCTTGTCTGGGAAGTTAGTCCTAAAGCCCATGGGCATCTCTGGACTCATATTTTCACATGGACATAACTAACCACTCTGGGGGATAGTTACCTTATTCACAATGTACTCAACCTTCCCCCTTATACCTATCTCTACCTGACTCACAGCAAGCCCTTTCACACTGGCATGGTATGTTGCAAATTATAGGCATTGAAGGCTGGGACTCATGGAAGGGAGAGCCAACTGCAAAAGGCATTTCATGTTTGCAAATTTTCAGCTGCCATGGCTTTTTGTTTCAATCAAGAGGAAAGGTTGGGCTTTGCAGGAATGGGTGGCCATTCTATGCTAATAATATAAGAAAGCCTTCAGTTCAAAGTTTCATGCTTGCCAATCTGGTTTTAACATTTTTCATTCCTAAGTAGAATAGAGGGGTTTCTGAAGATGTTGCAACATGCTGAATATGTCCTTCATTTTCACGGCACATAAATAATTTTCCTATATGTAAAGACTTGTAAAAGATATGTATTACTTGTATAAAGATTTGTATTACTGACTGTTTTCTTCAATGCTATCCTTTGAAATCTGAGATCTATTAGTTATAAGACGCTACATTCAGGGCTTTATCTGTAAGCTCATAGTAGAGTTTATCTATCAGCCAAAGAGGGGAGATTTTGTCTCTGCCTTTATTAGTAATTACACACACACACACACACACACACACGCCCCCCATATATATGTATATATATGTGCATATATATGTATATATATGTAAATGTGTTACTGTGCGTGCTCAGCCATAGATAGGTTAGATTTACCAACCCACACACCAAAGGCTCAGGAATCACCCCAGAAGAAGGCACAGGAAGAGTTAGAGGGTGGGAAGAAGTACTGTGAAATGCTGTCCTCTTGACATAGCATGAACTGGCACCTGTGGTTATTTGTGGAGACGGCTATGGTTATCGACAGAAGACCTATACAAGATCAAGCCCATAAAAATTTTTCAGCAGGAGGTGGGAGCTATTCCAGAGCACTACCTCCCACTGGGGACCTATTGGTGGTTGATGGTTGTCTGGTAGGGAAGGAGAGGTACTTGTCTTTGAGGGGTAGCTACTGGTAGGTTACCCATGGTCCACGGGATGACCCTACACCAATGCACATATGGGAAGTTCTAATTGGACTCAAAGCATTATTTTAAAAAAAGGCATGAAATTTGAAGTAAGGTATGTTGTAGGGACCATGGAAGTAATTGAAAAGAGATAATAGGGTATCGAAATATATGTATATGAGATTTTCAAAGGATAAATTTGTAAAAATCTAGAAAAGCAAAATCATATGTATCTATTCAAAACGTGTATACTTTTTCATTTACTTGTAGCTATATGATGTCCAATGGCTATAAGCCAGCCCCTTTGGATTTATCTGATGTGAAGCTATTACCACCTCAAGAAATTTTAGTAGATAAGCTTGCAGAAAATGCACACAATGTTTGGGCAAAGGACAGAATAAAACAAGGATGGACCTACGGCATTCAACAGGTGAGGAGGGTTAGGTCAAGCATGCTAGAGAAGCAGGTATGGTTATCCATCAAAATGTCATTTTGCTGGAGAGCATGTGAGATTGGAATATTGGCAATGCCCTTGCACTCTATCTCTCACGGTGTCGTCTGTTTATTATTTATAGAATCATGGACTAGGTGAAATTTGTAACAGTCACATTGACATTGGTTACAGGCATCATTTCAATTTATAGAAGTGGATAAAGATTATCTTTCCTTTAGCTAGAGATTCACCAATAAAATGCCCTCTGTATGTACTTTATCTCAGTCTCTCTTACATTTTTCACTATAGACAGTTAAGTTTTCATGATACCCTGGAAGACTAGGGTTAGGAGCAAATCAATACCCTGAGTCAGTAATCTTTCTGGGATGCATCAACATCATGGGTCAACAGGAGTTCTGAGATGACCCCAAATAGCAAACCACTGAGTTGAATGCAAGGGGAAATAGCTTAGAAAGAGAATGAAGCAAGCTGCCCAGAAACCACACACACACATATATGCATACATACATACATACATACATACATACATACATACATACATATATACATATATACACATACATCCATATAAACACACACACACACACACACACACACACACACACACACACACACACTTCAGACCACTGAACTAAGGATCCCCGGGCAGAACTGGAACTTCTGGCTGGATTATGAAGTAGCCTAACAGCTAGGTTCACAGCAAAGACTCAGGCAGAGTTTAGAATCAGGATTCACTGTAAACCATTTGACATACTTTCCCCCTAAAATACTTTCCTCATTTTCTTAATCATTAAGGGTTAGTATTCAGAAAGTTCATATAAGTTAACTCGTACATCCACCTCTGTACGGATGTACAGAAAATTTTTTTTTTCACCATTGTGACAAATACCACAGAAGCAACTTAAAGAAGGGGGAACACATCATTTCAGATTATAGTTCATCATGGTAGGAGAAAGAACATGGCTATAGCAATTTGGTCTGTGGAGGCAAGTACAGCTTATGTGTATCTTTCCAAATCAGGAAGCCGAACAAGATGGGGCCATCACCTATAAATGCTTGCCCCCTCCCCTCAGTGTCTTTCTTGGATCAGCCCAGCCTGACCAAAAAAAGATTCCACAGGATCCCCAAAACAACAATCCAAGCTGGAAACCAGATGTTCAAACACATGGAGCTGTGGGGGATATTCGATTTCAAACTATGGACCCTTCCAAACTTAGTTCCAGAAAATCTAGAAAGCAGGAAGAATACAGCAAAGAAAGAAAGAAAGAAAGAAAGAAAGAAGGAAGGAAGGAAGGAAGGAAGGAAGGAAGGAAGGAAGGAAGGAAGGAAGGAAGGAAGGAAGGAAAGGAAGGAAGGAAGGAGGAAGGAAGGAAGGAAAGAGAGAGAGGAGGGAGGGAGGGAGGGAGGGAGGGAGGGAGGGAGGGAGGGAGGGAGGAGACCTGGGAGCAAGGAGGTTTGAAGAGTGTACCATGCACCTTGGCTTGAGTGACTTTTCTTCCAGTTGACCTTTTGTTACTTTCTTCATAGTCTCTCCTAAGGAGCTGAAGATGACTTCCCTACACAGAGTACCCTTTCAAACAAGGAGGACATGCTTTGCCTCTGCCACTCCCTCTAGCGTCTCTGATGACTTAAGATAGTGCTATGATGGGTGTCGATAGTTAAAGGGAAGCCTGACTTTCCCTGAGGAAATAGTTACTCTGTTCCCACAGGCCTTACCTTGGGAATGGAGGTTCCTAACCAACTTCATGACACTTTATTTTATTTGCAGACTGGCATTAGTAAAGTGTAGTTTTAATGCTAGCTTTGCACATTAGTAAGATTTCTTCTTTTATACACATTTAATCCTGAAGAGAAGTAGCAAATATGCACACTGCTAAATATCAAGCCACATGGGGGAATCTAATAGACTAGGGTGAGTGAGCCAGCCAAGCAGACAGGAGTGTATGAGAATGGGCTGCTTGTAAAACTGAAATGTATTTTCTTGGCACCTTTCCTTTGGCTTCACATAGGATTTGAAGAATAAAAGAAATCCCCGCCTGGTGCCATATGCGTTACTAGATGAGCGAACCAAGAAATCAAACAGGGACAGCCTACGGGAAGCTGTACGGACATTTGTTGGTTATGGATATAACATTGAACCATCAGACCAAGAACTAGGTAATGAATTGTGATCCTCCATTCTCATAAAACTTTACTAAGCAAGTTCTCATCTGGGAAATGTTACCTTTACATAGGTCTAATGTTTACTATTGGAAATGGTATGTTTTTAGTGGTAGAGTTCCTAAAATGTGATATTTTATTCTTTGAGAATTTCATATGTGCAAACATACAATGGGCTCTCCTCATATTCTCCCATGGATCCTCCCTCTAAGTCTTACAAGATGTGTTGTCACCTCCCTTCCCCTTCCACATCTGCATCCTCTTCTGTCTTTATAACCTGCTAAGTCTAATTCGTGCACTTAATAGTATATCTTAGGAGGCAGGACTCTGGTTTCTGTAAAGCTCCATCCCATTGACGGATTTTTTATTGAAAATGAGTACCATAAATTCTGATCCTGAATTCACCTCTCTCTCCTCCTGAGCCCTCTCCACCTCCCTACATCCAACCCCATATCTTCACCTTCTTTTTTTCTCTGTAGAAAACAGACAAAATAAAAACAAAATTGAAGAAAAATGAAAATCACAGAATCACACAGATACACATCCGTGCATAGACACCAAATCCCAAAAGCATAACATCGGAAGCCATTTACAAAGATGCAAGCAAAATACCAGTAGGAATTTTTTAGAATGTCCAGTCAAAGCAACATGAGGCAAAAAAATATCTACAAAAACACCACTGAATTTGTTGTTTTGGGTTGGCAATCCAAGTGTTGTTGATGAACCCAGGGACATCCCATTGGAGGGAAAATGGTTTTTCTTTTGCAAGTAGTTGCCAATTGGAGATAGGTTCTTAGTTAGGGATGGGAGCTTACTTCCACCTCCCCACTTAGTGCTGGCTTGGGCCACCTTGCTTATTGACAGATATTTTTACAATGAATATTTCTGTGACCCAGGACTACGGTGAACACATTTTTCTCGAGGGTAGCTAAGCTTTTCAGGATGCCTAGTTATAGAACAAAATCACCTTTATTTTCTCCCATCCTGTAAAACATGAGTACCTGGTCATTTAGGGGTCCAGGAAATGACATTTCAAATTAAATTCCATTACGGTTCAAATTGTCGGTTCACCCAGGAAGTACCAACGCCACAGTGTCTCATGAGATGGAATCAGTCCTGAATTCAGATCTTTTACCCTGTTTGTTATGATGCTAAACAAGTGATTGAACCTTGGTGACCCTTGATTTTTTTTCATTGTGGCCTTATAAAATTATTGTGTAGAAATCACTATAAATATCCAATATAAGGTGGTTCCTGTTGCTGTTGTGATAACAGTATTGATGAGTGTCATGGTGTAAACACAATGCCTTATTGACAGTGGGCCATCTTAGTTGTTGATGTCAAGTTCTTTCAGGAATACTGCATCATCATTAAAAGTCTGTGACCTTTCTTTCCTTCTTCCCCATCGTCTGCTTCTCACAGTAGCTGACCCTACTGTCGAGAAGGTCAGCATAGACAAGATCCGATTTTTCCGGGTAGAGCGGTCATATGCAGTAAAATCTGGAAAGTGGTACTTTGAATTCGAAGTAGTAACAGGAGGAGACATGCGCGTTGGCTGGGCCAGGCCAGGCTGTCGTCCTGACATTGAGCTCGGAGCTGACGACCAAGCCTTCGTGTTTGAAGGCAGCAGGGTGAGTCCATCCATAGCCACATTCAGTCAGTACAAGTTTACTTTTCCAGGGTTTTCCTTGGAGCCTGTCTGCATCTTAGGCCTCAGAGAGAACATTCTCTGCCCCTAGAGAATGGTCATTGAATGACTATTGCATAGTGATTGCTTCTTTGCTCTAAATTCTGGGAAAGGGAAAGAATATACCCCATATCCTTACAGAAATCATCTCTTCTTCACCCAAGATGGCTGATGCCACTCCAGATGTAACCCACTTAACACAATGCAGCCAATAGAATGGGATTATTTTTAACATGCTCTAGAAAAAAAATTGTGTTTCTTGCCAAGGCTGAATATGAACCAAGAGACTCAGGCCATCTTATCACATGAGGCTTGTGTCTCCATTCCATTCATCTGTAAAATTGATACTGCTCCTGTGAGCTATGCATGGTAGACAATAAAGATCTTTTTCCATTAGTAATCAGGACATCCTGAAACTGTGGCCACTTCTCCAGCTTGCTGGGATTCCCAGGTCTTATCCTCTTCTCAAAGCCTATGCTCTTGTTTTGCAGGGTCAGCGTTGGCATCAAGGCAGTGGGTATTTTGGACGAACTTGGCAGCCAGGAGATGTGGTCGGGTGCATGATTAACCTGGACGACGCCTCTATGGTCTTCACACTGAATGGGGAGCTGCTCATCACCAACAAAGGCTCTGAACTTGCCTTCGCAGACTATGAGATCGAGAACGGTAATGCACCACTCCGCCCTCCCTTACTCCTTGGGGTTGAAAGAAAACCAGGGTGAGCTCTGTGGCTCTCTATTGAGAATCCATTATCCTTTGCACATTGGCAACTCCCAAGGAGATGGCCACCTTTTATGCTGCAATTTCTGAAGAATTGATGCAAATAATAGTGATAGTCAGCATGTGCTCATAAATTTAAATTCTGTACTGAGGCTAATTCTATGCACTGTACCTTGGCATTTTAAGATCCCTCAGGTTTGCTTATAGTGCAATGGAAATGCTAATTGTGTGTGGTGGAATGTCCTTGGCAGGAAAGGAAAAATAAATCAGTGGATTAAAGAGTTATCCTTTTATTCTGATTTGAATTGTCAGTCTGCATGTTTGTGTAATTGAACTTGATGCTTTGGTGAGAACCATTGGAACACAAAAGCTAGACTTGATTGTTCCCATGAATGAAATATAATTTATTTTGAAATTCAAACAACTGTGAAACCAAAGCAGAGTTGTGCTTGTTACTGGCTGTGGATGGAGGACAATCAGTGCAATGTTTCCAGTGACACAAAGGAGTAGTTAGAGTTGATTATTTTTCTGTCTACATGACCATATAAGATGTACACAGATTGTTGGCATATGGAGAAAGAGTGCAGGACTGCAAACTGGCAGACCTGCTCCTTTTAAACTGTGCAACTCCGGTGGAGACTGCTTGACTGTTCTGGGCTTTATATTCTTCATCTCTCAAAATACGAGGATAGATGAAATATATTCCATTGTCCTTCCCAGACAGGAAATTGTGACACAGCTGTGTGCTCACCCTGTGCTGTGTGCTCACCCTGTGCTGTGTGCTCACCCTGTGCTGTGTGCTCACCCTGTGCTGTGTGCTCACCCCTGTGCTGTGTGCTCACCCCTGTGCTGTGTGCTCACCCCTGTGCTGTGTGCTCACCCCTGTGCTGTGTGCTATGCTGTGTGCTCACCCTGTGCAGTGTGCTCACCCCTGTGCTCTGTGCTATGCTGTGTGCTCACCCTGTGCTGTGTGCTCACCCCTGTGCTGTGTGCTATGCTGTGTGCTCACCCTATGCTGTGTGCTCACCCCTGTGCTGTGTGCTCACCCCTGAGCTATGTGCTGGGATGCACTCAGCTTTGTAATTGCATCCAGGAAGGATGCTGTTCTGGTCTGGAGACAAGGGCCCTCATCCTACAGCTGTCTACTTGTGACATCTTAGCTGGCTTTCTTTAACCTCTTTGGGCTTATTTCCCCCTCTGTAAGTGATTAGGACTACTTGTAGCACTGACTTTCTGGGAGGTTATAAAATCAAGGTGTCTGTCTCTAAAACCTCAGAGGCATATAACTGCATCAGCCAGAGAACCAAAATATAAAGAACCATGTTCTGTAACAGAAATGTTCATTACTTAAAGAGTGACTTTAGCTTCCTGAGAATGGACTTTTAACCGCCACCTGTTGTCTGCAATGTGCGTGTTCAGCTGATCCATTCAAGAGATTTCCAGGAGTCTAATATTTGGGGAAACAGGAAGGTCAAAACTGAATCTGATTTCCTAGAGAAGAGCCCCAAAGCCCAACACATTTTTCCTGGCTTCGCTATTATGTGATCCAGAAGGAGATTATGGATCTACCTGCCTCCGGTTCATTTTTAAGATGAGAATCTTGTCTGACTTGCAGTGTTGAGAATTTTGTGAAGATCGTATAGCTTTGCCTTAAGTGTAAAGCCTATATATCAAGGCTCGTCAGAAATGCAGGATTTCAGCTCCACAGCAGAAGTGAAACCTACCTCCTGCCCAGCGGCTCTGGAGATTTGCATGTACAATCTGAGATCCAGTGGGCTAATGCAGGAGCAAACGAAAGTAGTGGCAGTGGGAACAATCCCTGTTCTAATTGTGGAGTAAGCAAGATGAAAATAGGGAAAGGTGACTAAGAATGCAAAACAGTGGGTTATAAATGGTAACTGACTAATGTAGAGTGAAGAAAATCTCACCCGAGTGACATCTGAATCGAATGGTGAATAAAGTCTCTTTCATTACATTTCTAAAGTGCAAGGGGGCTAGTATTGAGGTAGCAGGAACCTTCAGGGAGGGATAGCACAGTAAGGTCGTAGAAATGTATTCATGGGATGGATAAGTGATAGAGCTGGCAAGGAAGATAGCCTCACATATCAAGACTCAGTCTTCTCATAGGAAGAACAACAATATCAGTGACCCAGAGCCCCCAGGGCTCCCAGGTACTAAACCACCAACCAAAGAGTACACACGGCTCCAGCCACATATGTAGCTGAGGATGGCCTTGTTCGGCATCAATGGGAGGAGAGGCCCTTTGGTCCTGTGAAGGCTCGATGCCCCAGGAGGGAGTGCTTGGTTGGTTGGGTGGGTGGGTGGATGTGGGTACACTCTCAAAGAGGCAGGGGGAGGGGAATGTGAAAGGAGGTTTCCAGAGGGGAAACTGGAAAAGGGGATAACATTTGCAATGTAAATAAAGAAAATACCCAATGAAGAAAAGACTCAGTCTTCTCTTCCAAGAAAGTAGTGCTTACTCTGAGCTGAACATCCTTGTACTTCATCTTTCAGTGAAATGGAAGATACAGTGTTTGAGCAGAGAGATGCTATCAAGGAGAGAACTGTTTGAGAGTAGCTAGGCTTTCAAAGATTGTCTGTGCTGTGATGAAAGAGATGCCTTTTTTGTGCAGGGACATGATTTGACCTTCAGAATAACAAATTCTATTATTAGAAAGCTGTCTGATAATAGACTTGTACTGTAATATGTTTGTGCATTATACTGTAGTATTGTATCTGCTTTAATAATACAGAGACAAGATAATTGGAAGGCTCTTTCAGCTCTTGATAGCACAGGAGTTGGCAGGGGGATGGTTGAAAGGAAGCTGATGTGTCGTTCTGTAATAACAACAGCCCATAGGTCTGGGATAAACATACAGCATCTCTCTGTTCTCTGCAAAATGTGGAAGGAAACAGCAAATCTTATTTTGTATTAAAAGAGAACCATCTGTTGAAACTGAACATCTGATGTTTTGTAATCACCTTGAAGGCGCACTGACCTATGTGCTGGTATTTTTCAGGCCACCAATATGTAACCCTGGATCTAAGATCCTCAGTAGGAAGTCTTTGCTCTTCAGGAGAAAGACTAAGAACAACCATTTCAGGGTGTAGCTTCTCCTGGCCCTTTGAATTCTCCGCTATCTCTACCCACTTCTGCATCACAAATGCTATGTGATTATCTGTTCTATTATTTCTTCATTATTGCTCCCTGCCCTGGTCCCCAGCCTAGACCATCATAGTTCTTAATATGGTCACAGCCTTGTGTGTCTGGAAGCTCAGAAGTTCTCAAAGTGGAAGCTTTAGTCTTCACATTTCTTCTACTTAAATGAAAGAGAGAAAAAAACATCCTGAAGTTCCTGCCAGACCTCGGGATGAGACAGCTGGCAGAGGATTTGGTGTATGCAGTCCCCTGAGGACCTCCCTGCCTCTTGCTGCAGCTATAAAGTCTGCAGGGGTTCACAGGGGCATACTTTCATATTGTTTCTGCCCATTGGCCTGTCTAAAAGACCCCAGGACTCTGCTAACAGCTAGGAGGTAGGAAGTGAAACTTATTTGAGAGAAGTGCTTCTGCCATCTGTGCTCTTGTGCCAAAGGGTCCTGTTAATGTCATTCTCTTTCTAGACGGGGACTGTGCTCAGAAGCTGAATGTGACATAGAAGGTGCTGCTTCTTGTTTCCTGAATTTTCTGTTTGTTTGTTTTTGTTTTGTTATGTTTAGGGTTGGGTGCGTGTGTGCTTGTGTGCGTGTGTTTTCTGAGACAGGGTTTCTCTGTGTGGCCCTGACTGTCCTGGAACTTACTTTATAGACAAGGTTGGCCTCACATTCACAAAGATCTGCCTGCCTCTGCCTTCTGAGAGCAGGGATTAAAGGTGTGCACCACCACATCCTGGTTAAGTGATTGGTATTTTTGTTTGTTTGTTTGTTTGTTTTGAGACAGGTCTCATTTTGTAGTTCTGATTGTCTTAGAATAAACCAGGCTGGCCTTGAACTCACAGAGATTCTCCAACTTTTGTTTCCCATATGCTGGCTTCAAAGCCATTATGCCAGGCTTTTGTTTTTGTTTGTTTGTTTGTTTGTTTGTTTGTTTGTTTTGTGGTTGTTACTGTTTGTTTCCTAAGCACATGCATGCTCTGCTATCTCAGGATCATCTCTGAATTCCATGTTGAGGCTTAGCAGGAAATAAAAAGGATAGACACATAGACCATGTGGGAGAAATACCCCAAGAATGGGCCAGGGTCATCTAACCACCTCTCTACATGATCTGTTTCTGTCCTACTGCTGATGGTCCTTATGTCCATCTGCAGACTGAAATGAATGCCAATGGATCATCAATTAGGCTTTTCAGATCATAGTTTCTTTCCAACCTCCAACCACCTGAGATTTAAAAAATCTCACCACCACCCCTCTTAATCACAAATCTAGCATATGATTTCAAGCATGTGACCCCAGTTTATCAGAACCTAGTAGTATGCTCTGAAAAGTTTAAGTCCCTTCTTTCTTCTCCTTCCTTTCCTGGGAAAGCAGCTCTATCTATGGTTCAATTGAATTCCACTCACATGAAGTCTTGAACCTCTTCAAGGTTGTCTGCATAGTCATATCTGTCTGCTAAGTACTGTAAGGGGTAGCAAAGAGATGG
This sequence comes from Rattus norvegicus, assembly GCF_021556685.1. Classification (NCBI taxonomy): domain Eukaryota; kingdom Metazoa; phylum Chordata; class Mammalia; order Rodentia; family Muridae; genus Rattus; species Rattus norvegicus. The sequence continues at coordinate 99,124,004 of NC_141536.1, read as the reverse complement.
CATTTCTGTTCCCTTTGCTTACCCTTCTTCCTTTATCTTGGATCTCATTTAGGTCATTGGATAGTTGGTTTATGTGCACAGTGACAGTCCTAATTTGTGACAATCTAATGGTAATGCCACATGGCCTTGCCAAATGGGTCCTATTATCCAGATCAACTCCACTGAGTCATGTGGAACCCTGTATACAAGTAGACCTGTTCCTCTAAGTGCCCTAGAGGACTAGTGACTAAGTGTCTTCAATAGACTAAATGATGAACTACACAACTCAGCAGCCTCTGCAGAGGGAAGATCTATCCAGCTACAAAACAAATTAGTTTAGAATAGAATTGGAAAATAGCTATCCTGGTTCCCACTTCTTATGCCTGCACTTGAATTCTATTCAGGCCACATTGTCCACAGACTGATGCTGCAGTGTGCCTGGTAAAATTAATCAAGTTACTTAAGTTCCTAAGTCCTGTTTTCCTCATCTGTATAATGGGCACAAAGAGATAAATCTGCACAGCAGTAAGCCAGGCCTTCAAAAAACAACTGACATATATTTGCTGCTGTAGTTTTTGCATTATTATTGACCTTCTCCCTTATCTATCATGCAGAATTATAAAGTTAAATGAAATATTCATGTATCGAGTTGAAAAGTTCCAATATGGCAAGTTGGTTAACTAGAGCCCCTTGGATGGATAGAGAGGGAGTTGAGTACAGGTGGCCAGTTATCAAATCAGCTTCTCAAAAAGAAAGTGCCTTGTGTAAATTTATCTTTCCTCTATGACTTCCTGGGTGTGCTTTTGATTGATTCAAGCCTTAGCCTCACCTTCTCTTCTATTGCATCACTGAGCATTTAAAGCTGTACTCACTTAACTGCCAGGGAGTCTCTAACACGTAATCTCCATTGCTCTAGCATCTGTGACTTCTATTGCCTTTATATTTCTTCACTGTGTTTGGCTCTCCCTGGAAGGGAGGGATCTAACCCACAGGGATGGTTGTTCCACTCTGTAACATGATGTCCCCTGCCCTAGGACATACTGCCATTTAAACCCAGGGCATTCATCTCTCTACCATCTATTTACTCTCTACCATATTGACTAGCAGTTGGATTGTCACTCAGGGGGTATGGGACCAGTTCTCACTGGTAGTCTTTCTCAGGAACTTGGTCAAGTCTGTTGGTACCTCAAGTCTTCACTTTTATCCTCAGTTGAGTACTATCTCTTATTAATGATAAATAACCCAAGTTCCTTAAGAGGAAAGGGCGATCCATGCAAATAAAACCTCTTCCACCTTCAGTTGTCTGTGGGTCTGTCCCAAGGCTAAGTCATCTTTTTGCTGCTTCCTACTCAGAATTTTACTCCCACAGATTGATTGCCCAGCTCACCACTCAGCTCAAGAAGAATTTAGAGGAGAGAGATTCTTAAGGTTTCCTGTTCTCTGATCACGTCAAGCTGGAAGTACTTAATATCTGGGCTCAAAGATAACAGCACCATGGTTCCACATTTCTGGGTTGAGCAACTGAAGTGCTATCTTGGGATAGAGGTGGTTAACAGCAAAAACACTCTTAAATTCTATCCCTTGGGGCTGGGGATTTAGCTCAGTGGTAGAGCGCTTACCTAGGAAGCGCAAGGCCCTGGGTTCAGTCCCCAGCTCCGAAAAAAAGAACCAAAAAAAAAAAAAATTCTATCCCTTGTCCTCCTGTCAATAAACTCCTTAAGAGTGGGGTAATTCTTCTTCTTCCATGAAGTCTTGTTACAACATATATCAGAGTTCTCTAGACCACTGGGGAACTAGAAACATTTTCTGGTAATCTTTGCTCTACTGTTCAGTCTGATTTCCAGGTAACTTATTTATAAGTGGCAAACACAGCATTGTTGGAGCAGCTTCTGGTTGACTGATCTGGAGTGACAGAGCCAGAGGTGTGGCCCCAAAGCTTGGCAGCCATCAGAAGACTTTGTCATTCTGCTAGAAAGACATTAATGTGTTCTAGTTTTAAGAATGTATTAAATGTATCTGTATCCTAAGTTCATATTTCCTAATACCATTTAACTAGTATGCAGATGACTTAGTTTTCACTTAGGTGACTTAGGATTTACATAAAAATGTTGTGGCATGTGGGCCCCATAGTGTAGCTGGCTAAAGTGGCATATATAATAAGAACACCATGGCTTAGGTGTTCTTGAGTTGTTATATGAGTACTTATTCCACAAAGAGTGCAGTTTGACACTGGTACATAAGAACAATATAAAAAGCTCTTATTGTTATACATAATGCTCTCAAACTTGCCCTTTTGTTTCCCAGAAAGGATAAAAATGTCATCATGGAACCCATTCTTTCATATGCTAAAAATATTAATAGTAAAACCATTTCTCTTAGCAGTGTCAATAGTTTTCTTTGTGGGAAGCCTCAGTGCTTGCACGAACCATCAGCCTCAGGGATGTTCCTTCCCTTCCTGGCCCTCTCTGCAGCCTCAGCTGTCTTCCAGCCGCCTGCCTCCCACATCCTCCCAGATCCAAGATAATTAGTGCTTTCCCTACTTTCCTTATTTGTTGCTCTACAATTATGATTTATAAATAACCCACAAACAAGAAAAGCAGACTATTTGAACTTCTGCTTTGGTCTGTTCTGAATTTTTAAATATGATCAGGTCATAGAAGTGAGCTCAGAGAGATACCAGTAGTTATGAAGGCAGAGTAGCATATTTGGGGGGGGGAGCATATGCTTGACTCTCATATTCCTGCTTAGGTAAGGAGGACAGTGGATCAGGAGGATGAGAGATTATAAATTAGCAGAAATGTAATCCTAGAACTCAACTCTCAAAACAAAAAGGACCATTGATCTTTCATTTGTCTGATTAGTAGCCTGAGGCCCAGAATAGTCTAACAATTTGCGTTGTCATTCTTTTCTTATTATTAGATTCTGTTCTTTTTGACATCATGTATGTGTGTATATTCTGATTACAAGCCCATACCACCTTCCTTTCTTCTCTCTCCCATCCTTGTCAGTGACCTCTCATTCCCTAAGAGTTCCTTGCCCCGATTCTTGACTTTTGGATTGATTTTTATGACCAGGGCCATCTGTGTAACCGTTAGACTGTAACTATTTATTGGAGCTCCTGGGGCTTTCAATAAGGACACAATTACCACTGTTGCTGAATTTATCAATAACAAATAGTTCCTTAGTAAGAGTCAAAGCCCCTTGAGTCCCACCTCCATCCATGCCTGACTGTTGATAGGCCTATTCTTGTGTAGAGCCAGTACAGACATCCAAACCACCCAGGAGTTCATTATTACAAAGGCGAAGTCTTGCCCAGAGGATGGCATTCCACAGTCCTACTCACTGTCTTCTGGTTCTTACATTCTTTCCACTGCCTCTTCCAGAATGGTTTTGAAGAGAATCAGGTAAATGATAAACGTCTTGCTTAGGTAGGGTTGAACACTCTTATATCACTTGGGCTCAATACTTTGAGCATTCACTAACATTCAGTGGGAAAGAGCTTCTCTGAATAAAGATGAGTGTAACATTTCTCTGTAGGTATAACACTAATATTTAGAAGACAGCTTGACACTATATAAGTGAGGCTGAACAACAAAACCCATTTAATTCATTAAGCCTAAAAGCTGTTCTGCCATGGGTTCTGTGTTTTTAACCAGGTTTACAGTATAGGCATGGATTCTCTACAATGGGCCAGGTCTTATCTTTATTCATAAAACAGTCGGTTTATCCCTATAAGAATAGTACAATACACTGTCATTTAAAAAAATGCAGTATGTGTTTTTAAGATATACAATGTAATGCCCTTGAATATATAAAAATATTTAAAAATTTAAAATAATCAAGAAATTAACATATGCCAAGGACTACCCTGGGCTTAGAGAGGGGTTCAAAGGAAATGTTATCTGGGAGTGGCAAAAGAACAACTCAAAGTCAAATCGTGGGTTACAAGCTGATGGCCTATGTTCTGCTATCTCTTAAGATAGCTTTTTCTTGCACTTCCAAAAACTCTTTGGATAGCTCATCTCTTTCAGATCAAAAGCCCAGTCTTTTATTTATAGATCAATTCACTATTTACCCCAGGTTCCCTTTTGATTGTTCCAAGAATCAGCATAGCATGAACCCAGCTCCTACAGCAAGCATATTTTTAACATTGCAAATGAATTCAGAGATCTGCTTGCCTTTTTGAGCAGAGACAATAAACTAGCTGGGTGGAATTGTGTCCTAAGATTACCATTTCCACCATGCCTGGCCCCAAACTAGCTCTGTCCCAGACTGACCTTGAACTCAGGAATCTGCCAGCCTTTATATCTTTCTAACAAACTGGCTCAGAGTGCAGCTGTCTCTATTTTTTTTTTTGGTTCATGAAACCCCTCATATAATTCATATTGCACCCTTATATTTTGAAATTATATATTTTTGAACTCATGTTTTCAGAGTTCTTTCCCACAGCCTTAATGGCTATCCTGAAGGTCTCAGTGTTTACTGTTTTGCAGTACCCTTGCCTCCTGGAATCATGCTGCTTCTATTATGGAGTCACTAATCTTGACAGGGAGAATATTTCCCAAAGGAGGAACATAAAATAAAATCATATATTTTTATACAAACAAGCCTTTCACTCAGCAACTGTCAATACTCATTAGGACCCATGCCCTGCTGGCTCTGTTCCAGGGACAGGAAATCACGCCACATCTGTATCTTCCACATGGTCAAACAGAACTCAACAAATATATTCATTATCTCAGATAGTAGACCATTTTCTTGAGGTTTTATTTATTTGCTTACTTGCTTTGCTTGTAATAAAAGATAAAAACATAGACAGGGTCTCACTGTGTAGTCTCGACTGGGCTTGAACTCGCTGTGTAGATAGACTGGTCTAGATCTCGGGATCCTCATGCCTTACTTTCCAAGGGCTAATACTGTATGTGTGCCCTATCAGGCTCCACATCTTTGTTGTTATTATAAAATCTGTTCACCAAGTCAGTCTACAGGTACTGTGTACTGACTTTGTTTGGGTAGTACTTAAAATTTCCCAGGACCTAAGATAATTTTGTATCAGTATTTTTTCTATTTTTTACAAGTATGGCCATTTCATTTGCATGAATTTCTATGAGTGTTTGCATGCCTGGTGCTGAGAGAGGCTAGAAGTAGACTTTAGATACCCTAGAACTAGATAGTTGTGAACTGCCAAATGGATGCTGAGAATCAAATCTTAGTCATCTGGAAAGCATCTAATGCTTTTAAATGCTGAACCATCATCATAGACCCTAAGATTTTTAAGTAATTTAAATACAGTACAGATAATAGATCTTTTTCATATTTGTTTTACTATGCCTTCTTAATATTCTTAGCTGCATGATATTTTTCAGAAGTCAGTTTAAACAATATTCACTTATCTCTCCCATGTACCTAGGGCAGCACTGTGTCAAACATCATGCTTCCTATTGTTGATTTGCTGTGCCAAGAAGACAGATAATGATTGTTTCCCATCCTGGAATTCCCAATTCCAACAGGAACCACAACTCCACAGCTTCCCCCCAATAGTGTCCCTGGACTGAGTCCACAATCTTTATTCTACAGGTTTTGTGCCCATTTGCTCTCTGGGGCTGTCCCAGATTGGCCGCATGAATCTTGGGACAGATGCCAGTACCTTCAAGTTTTATACCATGTGTGGACTCCAGGAGGGCTTTGAGCCTTTTGCGGTAAATATGAACCGAGATGTTGCTGTGTGGTTTAGCAAGCGCCTCCCAACATTTGTGAATGTGCCCAAGGATCATCCCCACATAGAGGTAAGATCATACGGTGGGTGGTCATAGCAGGGCAAGCAGGCCAAGGCACCCAGTTCCTACAGTCTTCCATCAACAAGCAGTGCTTACCTAAGTCCCTACCCTGGCTGCCTTGGGTCTTCATACTACAGTTTCAGAACCCTTACATCCAGGGAGAGACTACAATCTTATACACAATTTTTCAGACTAGATCCCAGTCTGGATCCTTTGCCAACCTTCCTAAAATGGCATTGTCATAGTACTTCAGTGTCCAGAAACATTTTCTTCATGAAGTTTGATACCTTTACTTGACATTATATACAATAGTTAACATGAATATTCCTCTACACTCATAACTTGTCTTTGAGGCCTTGTTTATATTAATGCTGTTTTCGGCATTAGTATAAGTTGAAGTGTGAAATTTTATTATGGCACTTCCACATTTAAGAAAAGCAAAACAAAACAAAAAAAACCCAAAAACTAATGATTGTAAAAAGCAAAATTTAGGTTCTGGGTCTGTTTAGATGAGGCCTCCCATGGTCTTCATATGATGCACATGGAGAAAAGAATGCTTCCAAATGAACCATCTCCATTGCAATGTTACTTGGGTTCAAGCCATTGATTGTTTCAACCTGTCTCTAAGTCCCACTAACTAACCCTTTAGACGGTCTGGACCTGGCTAGCAGCAACTCTTCATTGCTCCTCCTCCACTGAGCCTCAACATCCCTGGGTAGATGTTATTTCTCTGGCTGCTGAATTAATTTATAAGTGTGGTCCTTACATCTTGGAGGTATCATAACACACCTTTGAGAGATTAATAAATTCTAGACATAAGGGAAAATGTCCAGACCACATACACAAATGTGAGAATAATCATGGACCCAGTATTAGAACTGTTCTCTCAAGAGAAGGGAAAGGTGTGAGTCAGGGAGAACCCTCTCAGAGGAAAAGGGGAGGAGAAGCAGGTAAAGAGCTCTAGGAGGGGGACCAGGAGGGGAGACAGGGATAGTATTTGGAAAGTAAAAAATAAAATAATTAGTTTTTTAAGTTATTTTTGGGTAGGGAAATAGCTCAGTTGGTAAACTGTTTACCATGCAAAAATGAAGACCCAAGTTCAATCCACAGAACAGAGAACGAGAGAAAGAGGCAGACAAAGTAGTTATTAATATTTCAGGAACTCCTTTCTATAATGCCTGTGGCCCAGAGCTATGAATTGCCCCAGGATTTAGAGAAGGCTTGGGACACCTCTGCTCTAAGGCTAGGGCTCTAGCACAGATGGAAATCTGTGGGGTCAAAGTGCCCTCCGAGAGAGTTTGTGTCTCTTCCTGAGTTTGAGACTTTCTGGTTCCCTTCTGTTAGATTTACTCATGATGCCCACTGACAAAGGAAATTTTTGGAAAGAGTTTCCTCCATGAATTTACCCCCTGATTAAAGGCCAGCGTTATGTGGACACCACAGTGTATTACCCAGATAACCATACCTCTCTCCAGAGCTGAAGCTTTCTAGCCACAAAGCCCACATCATGAATATCATAGTCTGCTTTGTTGCTGGTAGTGTTTGTAGTCTGAAGAATGTCATGTTCTACATTAGGTCAGTGAAAGACAGAGACAGGGTCAAGATCACAACTTCCTCTATGTCAGGGTAAGGAGTCATGGTGATGTTCCCAGGTTGTGAGAATTGATGGCACCATGGACAGTCCTCCATGCCTCAAGGTGACCCACAAGACCTTCGGCACACAGAACAGCAATGCCAACATGATCTACTGCCGCCTGAGCATGCCCGTTGAATGCCATTCTTCATTCAGCCACAGTCCCTGCCTAGACAGTGAAGCCTTCCAAAAAAGGTGAGGGCATGGAACAATCCTATAATTCTCACACACACCAACTGTATCTACTTTTAGGTTGTCTTTCTGCTTATTTTTTTTTAACCACGAGAAGTCAATTTAAGGTGACCTCTGTTCTTTTAGTCAAGCAAAGAAATGGGGATGTAGATGATTGGTAAGAAAATTCTGTCTGTAAAGTATTTGCTGTGAAAACATTAAAACTTGTAGGGGTTTTTTATTGTTTTGTTTTTGTTTGGTTGTTTGTTTGAAGAAAGCTATGATAGCATATACCTTTACTCCCAGTGCTAGAGGGTCAGAAACAAGTCTTGGGTGCTCATTGGCCAGGAAGCCTCTCCCTGAACAAATAGATGGAGGCTGAGGAACTGCCCAGGAGGTGGATCTCTGACCTCCATAGTCATTTACATACATGTGAATATGCTCCTACCTATACACACATGTGCATGTGCTCCTATGCACTCATGTGCATCCATACATCCATGTACCCTTGCATGCGTGCACACATTTGCAGTTCCATAAATGTGCACACATGCACACACAGAGAAATGAGTATTTGTATATGCATACAAGTGCATGTAAGGTCATGTAGATATGGAGGTACACTGCAAAGAAGCCCATGCAGCTCAACAGAGTAACATCTAGAGAAGAAGTTTCTGCTCTCCTTGGAATCTCGGAGCTAGGACCTCTTTGTGTTTATACTTCTTGTAGTTTGGAAACAAGAAGCCTGCTTCTTTGTGAAAGGAAAAATTTCTGGAGGCCAATTGCCATCTTTGCATAGTAATGGGCATTTCCCAGCCTTGCTTCTGTGTGGCTCTTGAGTAATGTGATTTTTTTTCCTTCCTGATAAGAAATAGATTCCTTGCTCTTTTCCCTTTGATGTCTATTTTTAATCACTGCTGTGTGCCTACTGTCTAATCTGTCTTGTCCAAATCTCTTGTAACAATTCACTATCCATCAAGGTTTTGAATAAGCACAGCTGCTTGAGGGAGCATTGTAACCCATTCAGAGGCATCTCTACCTGTGTTGTTACAACCCCTCCTTCCTTCTCCACATTAACTTACAATCTGTAGCAGGGGGATGCTGGAACTCATAGTACTGCCTATGGCAGCAGCTAACAAATGAGCAACTCCCCAGACCAATTAGAGTCACTTGTGTATAGAAAACAGCCAGTCTCCTAAACCTGCCTTGATCGTTAAAGGTAGATCAATTGCCTGTCAGGACTGTGGGATTCTCTATACAACTGAATAACTAAAACATGGATTATCCCCCTCTAGGAAACAGATGCAAGAAATACTCTCTCACACAACAACAGTAAGTAAATGTGTTCAATTATGGCTTTAATTATTTGATTTGCTCTGCCTGGTAATATGCCCCATACAGCAAAGATTTGTCTAGAGATCTTCTTTAATTGTCAATTACTCTGTTTCATAATATACATTTGGATGCTTCCAGAACATTTGTATGGTGTTTCTCAAATAAGGGAATGAAAACAGAGCTCAACCTGGAGCTCCTAATTGGGTATCATGTGTCCTTGTCGCCCATTTGCCACCAGGGACCCATCACTGCCTTAGTGATTGAAAGAAACATGACTTGGAAGAGTCCCAATTAAACCCTTTTGTTTGCACTTTTGTGTCAACTTCTATGAGTTGTTCCCTGGTGTCTCTGTTTGGTGCCAGTAGCAATCTTGAAAGCAATCAAAGAAGGAGCAGGAAGCCAGCCGGAGGATAGAAGCTGCTTCAGGTTCCTTTCCACAGTGACAATAGACAGAAAAAATGCTTCCTAATCTCCTCCTTTCATTCTTCCTTAGTGCCTGGCATCTATGGGAGAAGCACATGCCTCTCTGTCTATAAAGTAACCCTTGAGTTTGTAAACTAAACAGCACCAAAACAAAGATTCTTGCTACAGCAAATTATTCGCCTGCTATCTGTGGGCACTATTGTCAGCATTTATATATATTTCCCCACTTAATCTCTCTTTAATTGACTTAATCACAACCCTGTGAGATACATGATATTGTGCACAGAAAAGACAAAACACTTACCCAAGTTCACACAATAATAATCAGTTGTGCCGAAGATTCAAGCCTAGTTTTTCCTGACCGATCATTTTGTTTTCTCTCAGTCAAGAAAATCTGACAGAGTATAGTTAATGTGGTCGGTGTCATAAAGAAAGGAATGAAGTTGCCATCTTCCTTGGCACTGTAGATATTACTGTAACGTGGTGATAGGCTTCACAACCTGTGTGATCCTCTTTGAGAACTGCCGTCCTCACTACTGTCTATTGTTCGCCTAAAGGTCGCACAGAGTGGGTTGGCTGCTGGGCATAAGCGTTTTCTTTTTCAGCTTCTTTCTCAAAACTTTGCATAAAAAAAGCCTTGGTCTACATCTAGAGTGTAGCACAGTATACCTTCAACAGTGTTTTCCTTGAGCCAGGCATGGTGACACAGGCCATGGAAGGAGGGTTGCCATGTTCAAAGCCAGCTTGAGCTACAAAGTAATACCCTATAGGAAAAGAAAAAGAAAAAGAAACTCTTGATGTGTGCTTCTTTACAAAAATGAGACACGTGTGCTACCAAATAATTTTATCTCTCAGCTCTGTTCCCCAGACAGACACTACTCATGCACTCTGTTGTCCCCTCCACAGCAATGCTACTATGCTATCCGCATTTTTGCTGGGCAGGACCCATCATGTGTCTGGGTTGGATGGGTGACTCCAGACTACCATTTATACAGTGAAAAGTTTGACCTGAATAAAAACTGCACCGTGACTGTCACCCTGGGAGATGAAAGGGGCCGGGTTCATGAAAGGTAAGGGGGTCGCGCTTCCAGCACTTATTTACACCCCACCCCACACCCCAATAAAGGAAGTATCCCAGCCCACCTTAAATGGTGAGTAGGAACTTAACCGTTTAAAAATCATTAAGGAAATTGGGATCCCCATGACAGGGGAAGGGAGTGTTTGTACAGGCAGAGGCTCATCTCAGCACATACAGAATTCACAACCTAGGGATGGGAGAGAAAGGTAAGTAGTTGGAGTCAGGAAGCCCTCTCCCCATTTGGTTCCATGATTTTGAGGCGGGCACCAGTTACTACAACATCAGAACAAGACAGAAAAAGTATCCATGTACCTAAGAGAAGCCAGTTCGGAGGAAATTAAACAGATGATCAGTAGCACACAGCAACTAACAAATCAGAGCCCCTTGTCCCAAGAGTTTATGATATCTCAAAGCAGAAAGGATATAAAGAGATGTGAGAAACCATGAACAAGAACCAGGTCCACCTAGGTCTGACACTATCCATTGGCACCGCTACCCAGATGTGTCCCAAACATGATCTTAAAACCTATGTCACATCATCTGCCTACTTCCCCTCCTCTGGGTTTGGAACATCATCTCCCTGTGTAGCGCTGTACCGAGATGTGGTAGATTTCTTCTCAGGGAAACCTTTACACCCTACAAAGTCAGGACTTTTTATACAGGAGGGCTCATCAAAACCTGTGAGCCATGGAAGAATCATGTCACCCCTGTAGGCAGATGGATAAGAGAACAGGCTCTGAACTCAAGTTTAGATACTGACTAGGCTGGGAATTAATTTTCAGTCACTTTCTAGCCATGTGAGCTTGAACTTTGATTCCCTTATATATAAAATGAAAATAAGTATTCAAATCCCTGAGTGCTATAAGAAGTAAATGAGTTAATTTGTAAAAGAATGCTTAAGACAGTGACTTATCTCAAAGGCTTGATAAATATTAACTCTTACTGTCAGCACTTAAAGCAAGACCTGGCACACTTCGGTGCTCAATAATTTGCAGTCCTTTGTCTGACATAATAAGCAATAAACACAAAATTGAGTTCTACATGTTTCAGGGCATTTTAAATTTGGTGTCTTTAAAATATACACAAAGCCTGCCAGTTCACAGTACACAGTTCAATACATCAGTAATTGAATTCTGTAATTTATAAAGCAGGGATAGCATGGCTTGAGTTCAAACTTTATAGAAATCTATCCATGGCTATAAATGGAAGACTCAATTTGCAGAGGTCTCTGTCTCTGCCTAAGGGCACTCATCCCGAGAAAACAGCCCCATCATTGTCCCGATCGTAAGAAATGAAAGGAAAGGGGTGTGTACTCATAAAGGGGATTTCCACTCACAAGAGAAAGTAGCAGATTTCTACAAACAGAAGGAAACAGAATATCTTAATTCAGCCTAGGTTTTCTAAAGATTAGTTTAGAGAAGTAAATGCCCTTCTCGGTTCAAGGAACTGTCCACCACGCAGTGCTGAATGCATGGTCTGGGTTCCTTCACACTGCTGGCTGATATAGCTGAGCCACAGTGAGAAGTCAGGCCAAGCTATCAGATAAGTCTGTGTGTTCGAAGGGGTTTCTCTTGAATCAAGTAGAGAATCAATTGTTCTTTAACCTAACAAAGGCCCCATCACATCACTTCAAAGACCCAGGTCCTTCAGCTGGACCATAGGTGAGCTGGAAAGGGGCAGAACTGACTGCTTCGACACCACCACACTACACTGTCTGTAGCCTATCTCCTCAAAAGCTCACTCTAGGTATAAAATCCTGCAATTAAAAAAATGATAGCTCGGAGTGCAGCCCAGTGGTAGAGCCCTTCCCTGCTCTGCATAGGATTCTGGGCTTGATTCCCACCATTGCAAAAATGAAAAGAATAAGAAATTTGGCCTGGGAACTTTTGAAGGCTTTTGGTCATCACCGTGTGCCTTTAAATAGAAGAGCACATGGGGTTCTGCACTCTGGGAATTGGTAGACAGCTAGTGAGAGAGGAACCTATGTGGTTACTTGGCTATTTAGTCGTGAGGTCAGCAGACTTCTTGAGAGTAGGAAGTACAGTGTAGTGCAGTTCAGGGAGCTGGGAGGCCATCAGAGACAAACAGTCTATCTGGATCCTAGTTGCCATTCTAAAGAATATGGGCCAAGTTGTCAAGCACTTTATGGCCTGTGATCCTAAGGCCAGGCAGGGATGCTGAACCCAGATTACTGATTTTGCATCTCATACCAAACTCCTCTGTAGATTTGCCTGAGGTAGTCTCTTTGCTGTGCTTTGATTTCCTGTCCCTAAAACGGGAGTATTACTCTCCTCAGTATCAGAAGATTGAATTGCTAATGAGTTGAGAAATAGCAATCTGAATACTGAGTTCGTTGGAAGGAGGCGGCCATACTGCCACATCCCCACACACAATGGCTCATGCCTGAGTAAATTTAGTTGAAGCTGAGTAAATTTAGTTTTCATTCAAGAAAACAATTGTGTAGGGATAATGGTAAAATTTCACAGAGAGGGTTCTGAGGCATTTTACAAGTGAGTTGTGATTACAAACCATGGAAACCATATTCTATAACTCCTCTCTTTTCTCTGGTTATCAGTGTGAAACGTAGCAACTGCTATATGGTCTGGGGTGGGGACATTGTAGCCAGTTCCCAGAGATCAAGCCGGAGCAATGTGGACCTGGAGATTGGCTGCCTTCTAGATCTGGCAATGGGCATGTTGTCCTTCTCTGCGAATGGGAAGGAACTTGGCACCTGCTACCAGGTAGGTGTGGCTTCTGGGGCTGTTACTTTGGACCTTGGGCTTGGGATTTATGGTTATGTTCTTAATTCTTTTCCACTCTCATCATCCTCCCCAATCCCACTCGTGAGCCCATGCAGACTACTGGCTATTAGATTAGCAAATATAGGTGATTGTATTTTATACAGAGAGAAAATAAGTTTATGTATCGAATGACTTCTATACACTGGTCTTCTTTTAAGAGGAGACAGCAGTTTTTCCTTATTGAGTTCTGAAAGATTATTCGTGTATTCTAAAAGTATTTCTCTGCTGCCTTTATGTTGTCTGTGATAGATAAGATGGAAAATTAAAGATTTAAAGTGACAGAAATACTTGTCACTTGAAGACACTTATTTACTCAAAATAGAAACTATGTGTTCCAGTCACTGGGAGGTTATTTATGCTCCCAATGGATACCCAATGTGATCCCTTCACATCTGTTTTGTAAGTCACATGTTTTCCTATTTCACAAACTGTAAACTTTAATGAAATTCCCTAGGAAAACCTTCAATTACACACCTATCATTAACCACCATGTCATATGTGTTCTTCTTGAAAGCCACTTGAACCTGGAAAAATGTCATGCCTTCTACTTTTCTTAAAATCATGATAAACATTTAGTTCACTAAAATCTGAGAATACTTCAAGAAGAAACCTGTCTAACCAAGCATTTCTCAGGTTACTGAAACGGGAAATTGCTTTGTTGACCTTAACCTGTAGTACGCTCGAGCCCAGAGACCCATAAAGTCTATGTAGGAAGTGTTGTGTTGAGGGATTACCTTCCCAAGAAATCCCAGCACTACTAAGCACAGGACAGTGAGTCATGTGTATGTATAGGAAGAATTTGCTAAACCAATTACAAGAAGATCTTTCTCCCGTGAAGAGCAATCAGGAAAGTTTCATTAGAGAAAAATCTTGCGTTTGAGAACATGAGAAGAGTGGTATTCTAGGGAGCTACAGTGGGTAAGCAGATAGAATGACAATGGCCTATATGATTGGTAACAAGGGTTGCATTTGGAGAGGGAGGGAGGGAGGTATACATAGAAAATAAGGAGCTATGGAAGTTCTCTGAGCATGAATGATGTGCAGTAATTAAGAAAGCTAATTGTAGTCTCTTAGGGTCAGCAGCTTAGAGAACCACACCAGATATACAGTACCCTGTGGTTACATAATAGATTAAAGCCCTGGTCAGCCCCAGGTCACAGTCTTTAGATTGTAAGGCCTGTAGGCAAACATCTGTCTTGTTTCTGCTTGGAGAGATGGGCTAAAGTGTATAGCAAACACAGCAGTCCTTCCGGTTCCGAAAGATTCACTCACCAAAAATGATAGGTGGACCTAACTTTGTCTACATGTCAGAAGCAGCTCACTGACAGAGAGGCTTACCTGTCTCTCTAGCAGTCCCCGCAGTGAATGGCACACTGAGAACTTCCTCCTATGAGGAACACATTCAACACTTGGCAAGCTTGCCTGGCAGCCGATGGCCTAGCCACTTCCAGAAAGAGGCATTTGTGAAGCCAGGCTCTGGGGAAGAAAGTAAAGTACTCCTCTGGTATTTTCTGACTATGATGCTTCCCTCGGCCCATATCCCTTGAGAAGCTTTTACGTACATTACTGCTGTCCTTCAGAATCCATTAGTGTTTTCCCATTAACTTCCGAAACGGGCTGGACTGCAGGGTCCCTCCTGAGCCGCAGAGAGTTCGGGAGCATCTAATAACTTTGGACTTTGGAGTTCTGCAAACATTAAGGAATAAGCAAGAAAGCAAGATGCCATTCGCAGGAGCAGTGACTTGCCTGTCTCAGAAAAGAGATCATGAGGCTAAAGTACTACAGCCAAAAGAAGGGCACTTCTGCTACTTCATCACATCCCGCGTGGTCATTCCTATGCAACATCAGGCTGGACCACTGCCGTCACTGAGCAAGGTGTTCCTGGAGCACCTCCCTCACTCAGTACATTCATACTCTTCTGCTGCTCAGTGTTCCAATCCCGAAGAACTTTGCTGGGTGGCAGAGTGGTAGAGCTCTGCTGAGGGTCCTTAGGAGGTCCTGCTCAATTAGTCCTTCCTAATTCTGCTGAGACAGAAGCATGTCCAGCCATGTGTTTCGTCCCTGTCAGCTGGTCACTGTTATGCACAGCTATAGCCATTTTCATTTTTCAATTATCTCAAGAGAAACAGGCCAGCAATATGTATACACTGGCCTTCAATTCAGAAGGGATCCAGATAATGAGAGAAAGATTCTCTTCAACACTGTTTCCAGGCTTCCCATTCAATGGTGTCGTGCATTCGAAAATCCTCTCTCTCTCCCACTTAATGTGATCAGTAGAAAAATGAGAACCAAAATATACATTCGAGAGTTAGCCCTGAGTAACTAACTGCCCTCCATCAGCTGTATAAAAGGAGGAGCTGGCTGTGAGATTCAGATTTATGAGAGAGGCTAGCGATATAGATTCTGGCCAATTTCTAAGCCCTGACCTTCACGCATGATTAGAAATGGTATGTCTATCAGCACGAGGACAAATAGATCAACCAGTGATAAAAAGAACCATAGCTTCGAAAATGGAGAAAGGCCATGGTAGCTGGAGTCCAGCTGCTCGCTGCACCGGAGCAGGGGCAGCCCCTCCAGTGAGTCTTCCCAGGGTGGAGGCCGGCTCCGTGCTCCTCGTCCATGGTGCGGCAGCTGGCACCTCATGAGCATTCCCTGGAATTTCCTGTAAGCCTAACTGGCTTGGCTGGGCTTGCATTTGCTCTTCTACCTAACAAGTTGTCATAAGATTAGTGGCTTAAAACGACCCGAGTTCATTACTTCCCAGGTCTGTGGGCTTGCCAGATGCTTGGGCTCTCTCATGAGGCAAAAACCAAGGCACCTGCTGGGCAGAGCCAGGCTGTTCTCTGGAGGATCTGGAAAGAACCCCTTTCTGAGTTTTTCTGAGTTGTTAACAGTGGCCAGTTCTTCATGCTGTAGGCTTACTGTTCTGAGGCCCTGTGTTCTTACTGACTGTGGTAGCACGGCTCACTCTGTGCCAGCAGAGTGCCTACAGTCCGTTCACAAACTCCCTCCATCTTCAGAGCATGGCCTTCTCATACTTCAGATCTCGCCAAGTTTCCCCTCTATCTCCACAAAAGAAAACACACACACACACACACACACACACACACACACACACACACACACAAACTCTGCTTGGAAGCTACCCTAGTGTAATTAGATAAAGCTCACATCTTTTTCCAGCCCAAGTTCAACTGGTTAACAGCTTTTCTTACACATGCATAATCCCATGTCCCATTAACATAATCACAGAAATAAATCCAGAGTCCTCCAGAGCCTTCTAGAATTATATTTACCACATCACTAATACCATTTTCCCCTCTGGTATACCCCAAGGAGACTATGCTTCTGTTTTCTTCTTATTTTACGCCTAAACAAAAATCTGCATTGTTCATCATGGTGAGAGTATGCACAACACAAGGAAATATTCAGTCTGGGGCTTTCAAAGCAGTCCCTGAGTCAGATGTGAGGAGAGTCTGGGACTTTGGTTGATCGGTTTATAAAGTTCGCAATAAGTCACCCTTGAAGGAACCAAAACCATCTCATATAAGCCAGGCTGTTTAAATGAAAATCTTATTCAAAGGAATTATAGCCTCCACATTTTTGTATTTCTCTATTTGCTAATAAAATGAGGGCCCTAAGGATAATGTACTCTCAGGGTATAGTCAGTATAGTTACCCATCCTTGAATCTGTAGGCAGAGAGAGTTGCAACAATTCCAGAGTGACTGCATTTACTTAATGGTAGTGGGCTAATATCACCTAAGTTTGTATACATCAAAGTGAACCAGTAGTAAGTGGAGCCCTGATGTCATATGCAAATGCCTCACGCAAGAATGCAAGGTGCAGTCAGAAGCCAACCAGAGGATCTCAGACCCTTTAACATAAGATAGCAAGTGTAAAGTGGGGGAAGGCTACAGAAGCATCCAGAGCAGCCCAGGGAGAAGGCAAGGGCCACATTACAATAAAGAACCTTAAAATCTTTGCCGGTACAGCATCAGTTCTCAATTGCTGTGTGTGTGTGTCTCCCCCAGCCCAGGACATTTGGCAATATCAGAGACCTTGTTGGTCATTAGGATTATGATGTGCTCAGAGATACATAATGGGTACAGGACAGAGATGTCACTTCCTTTTCTACAGTGCTGAGATTAGCTACCCTGATGAGTTACCAGGGCCAACAATCAGACTGGGGATAAGAATCTTCACTGCGGAGTGTCCTGGTCTGCCTGGTGATCCTGCCATTTGCCTTCAAAAATGATCTTAAATCACTACCCAAACATACTGCTATTCAGTAGCCATCCGTGCATTGCCTAACTAGTGAGTAATGGATATCTCTGGCCTTATGATTCTGATCCTGAACCCCAGGCAAAGCTGCTGGCTGCCAGTACCTAAGGCACACAGAAAAGCTGTAAGCTATTTTATTCCAAAGCAGAAAGGACTTAAGGCCTGGAGCGGTTTCTGTCTCCAGTAAGACAAACCAGGGCTCTGAGAATGTCTGATCAGAGGGAAATGGCCAGTCACTCAGGCAGTTGTCTTCTCTCAGCTGATCTTAAATGAGATGACTAACTACCAAAGCCAGTGGCTTAGCAAACTGTGATCTCATAGCCCTGGGCAAACCTCTTGATTTGTTTTGGTTTTCAGGTGGAGCCTAACACCAAAGTATTCCCAGCAGTCTTCCTCCAGCCTACAAGCACCTCCTTGTTTCAGTTTGAACTTGGAAAACTGAAGGTATTTATCTGAGCCCACCCTCCCACCCCACACACAGTTAATGCCCATACCAAGGGAGGCAGCGCTGACCATCCCAGGGAAACCTCAGGCATTAGAACGCAGGGAAGAGCTCTTGCTTGCTTCTCATCTACTTCCCTGCCTTTCAGGCCTCTAGAATTTGCTGGGAAGTTGATGACAGAATACTCCTTCTTGTTTTCCTTTCCTTCCACACATTTTGGCCACAGAGAGGATTGATTAATTTCATGTAAGTTGTTGTGTATCGTTGTAATTAACGGTGGCAAAGCCTTTGGAGATCCTCGGGATACATGGTACCATAAGTTATAACAGCTATATTGATGATCCCGAGCCAGGTGCATGATCCAGCAACCGAGATGCTCCCAATGACAGACCTCTTCTTCTCTGATGTCTTTCTACCTTGCCCCAGAATGCAATGCCTCTGTCAGCAGCCATATTTAAGAGTGAAGAGAAGAACCCCATCCCACAGTGCCCACCTAGGCTGGATGTCCAAACCATCCAGCCTGTGCTCTGGAGCCGCATGCCCAGCAGCTTCCTCAAAGTGGAGACCGAGCGAGTGAGCGAGCGCCACGGCTGGGTGGTGCAGTGCCTAGAACCCCTGCAAATGATGGCACTCCACATCCCTGAGGAGAACAGGTACTGGGGGTGGGAGGACACGAAGGGAGGGACAGTACTGGGAAGCCAGAAAGTTCCAGAGGGAAGCAGGGGCATCTGCAGTGGAGCCTAATCTGTCCTAAGATAACTATAGTTGATTTCCCACAGTACCTCAGTTCTGTCCTTTCTCCTTCCCAATGTCATCATTCACTCAGAAACAGTGGTGAATATATGCACCATGGTGCCCCAGCCAGGGTACCTTCTGAAGACTAGTAACCTGGAAATATGTCCATGCCTTTAATTAAAATACAAGCCATCCTGAAATATACTTTATTTACTTTTACAAAAAGACAAGGAATGACTCATGTTAGTTTGGTTTAGTGAACTAAGAATCCTGGTCCTCACGTCTCTTTGTTAAGAGGATTGTGACAGGTTTCAATCCCAGCGCTTTCGCTTTCTGGATATGTGGTTTGGTAAGCTGCTCACATACTCTAAGCCACACCCACCTCAGCCAAAGAGAAGCCCACCCACACTGTTGCTAGGATGAGAGTGAGGTCCTGTAGGTGAAATCCAGTGCCATTTCTGGCCATAGTGAGAGCTGAGTGAGTTTTATTGTTGTGGATGTTATTATCCCCAATGTCCCTTCACTGAAGAGTTTGTGCATGGAGCTGGAGAAATGGCTCACTGGTTATGGTCCTTGCAGAGGACCTAGGTTCAACTCCCAGCACCCATATGGCAGATCACAACCATACATAACTTCAATCTGAGGAGATCTATTGTCCCTTTCAGACCTCTGTGGACACCACAAAGACACACAGTATACATTAATATATGCTGGCGGAACATTCATCTACACAAAATAAATATTAAAAATCCAAATGAAAAAGTATGTGAAGAAAGTGAAGGTGTTTCGCACTCCCACAGGTCTTCCCTTTGGGTATCCTCTTCGATCATGTACCATTATGAGACAGGAGAATATGGGAAAAGTAAAGAAAGCATTACACCCTTCCCAGCAAACCCATCTCAAAGTCCCCAACACACCATGAGGAGAAAAAGAAAAAAAAATCTAAGGAAAGACCAGAAGCTCATTCTGGGTCTACATGAACAATAAAGAAACACACAGGCAGGCAAGCTGCTGATGTTAGGAAGAAAGCACTCACTGGATTCGGCCGGTGAGCACCAGTCAGAACAGTGTTTCCTCTCAACAACTAAAGTGCAGATGAATTTGTTTTCCAAGGATGAAAAAGCTTTATAGGAGCTGCAGAGCTGGACGACACAGATGGTGTGAATGGCAGTCTAGCAGTGGATGTGGCTGTGGGCGTGGCTGTGCGTGTGGCTGTGGGCGTGGCTGTGCATGTGGCTGTGAATGTGGATATGGCGGTGGGTGTGAGCTGGGTCTTCTGAGAGGCTGTGTCAAGAAACAGATCCACTTGAACCTTTAGATATGAAAGCCAGGTCATTGTCATATTCCCATGGGTTTTTCTTCTTGGGGGTTTTAGGTTTTTCCCCCTCCATTTCAATATTTTGATATTTGATAAGGCAATTTCTTGCATTTCCTAGGCCTTTAAAAATATTGTAATGAGACGCAGTGGATGATTAGGAACCTGGGTGTGGACCGTAGCTGAGAGAAGAGGAATACACTGTTAGAGAAAGCATGGCAGAGATTTCTGCCCCCTCTGTCTCCACTGAGCTGGTTGGATTTTCTTGGGTTTCACACACAGGACAGCTATGCTGAATTCTGGTACTAGTTTCTTACTGTGGAATGCTGGGTTGTCTTGTCATCCTTAGGTGTGTGGACATCCTCGAGCTCTGTGAGCAGGAGGACCTGATGCAGTTCCATTACCACACACTGAGACTTTACAGCGCTGTGTGCGCTCTGGGAAATAGCCGAGTTGCTTCTGCCCTGTGCAGCCATGTGGACCTCTCACAGCTCTTCTATGCCATTGACAACAAGTACCTGCCTGGCCTCCTCCGATCTGGTTTCTATGACCTGCTTATTAGCATCCACCTGGCCAATGCTAAGGAGAGGAAGCTGATGATGAAGAATGAGTACATCATCCCTATCACCAGCAGTACCAGGAATATCCGCCTATACCCAGATGAGTCCAAGAGGCATGGTTTGCCTGGGGTGGGCCTGAGGACATGCCTCAAGCCAGGCTTCAGGTTCTCTACCCCTTGCTTTGTGGTGACTAATGAGGACCATCAGAAACAGAGCCCTGAGATTCCCTTGCAGATTCTCAAGACAAAGGCCCTGAGCATGCTGACCGAGGCGGTACATTGTAGTGGGGCCCACATCAGAGACCCTGTTGGGGGTTCTGTGGAGTTCCAGTTTGTGCCTGTGCTGAAACTCATTGGGACCTTGTTAGTCATGGGAGTTTTTGACGACGATGATGTTCGCCAGATTCTCCTCCTGATAGATCCCTCTGTGTTTGGGGAGCACAGTGGTGAGACAGAAGAGGGAGTGGAGAAAGAAGTGACCCACGTAGAGGAAAAGGCGGTGGAGGCTGGAGAAAAGGCTAGCAAGGAGGCTCCAGTCAAAGGCTTGCTGCAGACCCGATTACCTGAGTCTGTCAAGCTGCAGGTAACTGAGAACACTTTTACTCTGGTAGAGTGCCTTGGAGGGAAAGGAGAAAGCCTGGGTATGGGGAATTGTGGGCACAAGCCTGAGTCTCCTACTGAAGTAGAGGTATGTAGAGAGTCCCCGAGTGATGCTTATTTTCATGTGATATACTCCTTAAGCTTCCCCAAGACAACAGGACAATGGCAAACTTCATTAGTGAAATACTTTGAAATGTTTAGATGTCATATAAAAGTCTTCACAGGGTTGGGTTTGCACATGTCTCTGAGCCTTTGAGACCCAGGTGATTATTTGAGAGGTACCTGTTTAGCAAAGGGGATAAGACTCTGTAGTCAACGTAATCCCCAGGAACTGACTCCCATCATACCCATCACTCACTCTCACTGAGCGGCCTTCTTACACTAACATGAGGAGGTCCTGCTGACCCAGCATTCACAAAACTGCTACCCAAACTAAGGATGAAACGATGATTCCTCGTGTAAGCTAGCATGAGCTATGTGCTAAGGACGACAGTCTTTGTCTTCTGAGCACTGAGACAAGGAGAAAAGAAGATGAAGAGCAGAGATCCTAGGTCAGCCATTCCTAGAATTCCATTCTTCCTCTCCTGCTTACTGGATATGGAAACTCACAAGTCAGCAGACAGTCAGGACCTTAGAGTTCTCATCTGTAAAATGGAAGTGATACAAAAGGATAACGCCAAGTATATTTTCATAAAAGATGGGAAGTATCTTCTATCATAGAATGTGAAGTAATCTAGGATAAAAGTTCTCTCTTCTATACGATAGGATTTATATACAGTCAGTTAACCAAGATATCAAGTATAAAGGAGAAATATAACTATATAAAGTCACATAGGCATACTCACACATGTACGTGCGTGTGTGCACGTACACACACACACACACACACACACACACACACACACACACACACTTCTACCTTAGCACTTTGCTAAATGATTTAAGTATGCTGCTGTGATACAGAGCCAAGATTGTCTTTAGTATGAATTCCCTGACCAGCACTTGAAGTTCTTCCTTTTCACGTTTGACCTATAGAACTGGCATCTATTGTCAGTTCAGGGATTTTAAAGTGAACATCAGATCTCCAGTTATGCACTCCATAACGACACTTCAGTTGACAATCGACCATATATAAGTGAGAGTGATCATATAAGGTGATACCATCTAATGAGAGACTAACCATCTGTTGCTAAAATGTCTTCCCAGGAGCAGATGTAAGTAACATCTCTACCCCTTCAACATTTCCACTCCTCCCCCTAAAGTTCCAATGTCAAACACAGGAATGATTCCACCAAAATTCACTCCTGAGAACCAGTCAGTTTATTTTGCTTCTTTACAGAGCATAGGTGAGGGGCTATTTAAAGGTGTCTGCATGTTCCTCCCCAATAGGCCATACCTGGAAGCTCTTTACCCAGAAGGAATGAGGTCCTCCTTGTAACTACACAGAGGGAGTCTCACTCCTTTCATCTTTCTGGCTTGGGTACTCTAGTCCCTCCCCGAGGCCATGTGCAATTAAGACAGTGTGTACAACATGTAGAAAGGGTCTGGATAGTAAGGAAATGATACTTTGATCCTCCCTGCCCCTCTCAGAGGGGACATAAATAGCCATCAAGCCCAGCTTGGAAAACCCTTTGCAAAGGGGTGCAACCGAACTCCCCAATATAGTGGCCTCTTGGCTCAGAGGACAATCACTCACAACACTTAGAGCATAATGTTTTCACCATGATGAAGTCACCAAACAGTGAGTGCATGGGAGTGCATCCCTGTCACCAAGGCAGGACTCTCACTAGAGAGCAAAACACTTTCAGACTTGAATGATCTCCCCCAACCTTTACAACTTCCTAGTATTTATTTTTAAAACAACAAGTTGACAGAATGATAAGATCATTATAATCACAAAAGAAATGGTCATGGATGAGCAGTGTAGCCACTTGGGAAGATGGGATGGTGAACAAGCTTCCCAACTTTCCATTCTTCTGCTGCTGCACAGTGTGAGAAAGGAAAGCAGTGCTCACATGAGCATTTTGATGCTAGTTTTCATACCTGACTCCCCAGGAAAGCATCTACAAGATGTTGCTTTCAGAACGTTCTTTTGTCTCTCATTCTGTGGTGCTAATGGCCAAACAGTTCATCTCTGGGTTTAGGCAGCCTTGGAGTCAGTAGCTTCATGATTACTCTGAGGCACTAGATGCACTTACTCAATGCCTTACCTAAGTCTCGGTGCTGTTGTCTGTCAAGTGGGGAACTGGGAACTGTGTAAGCAGCAAGGACATTCTCGAAGGAAGTATACATACGCTTACTGTTACAGATGTGCGAACTCCTCAGCTACCTCTGTGACTGTGAACTACAGCACCGAGTAGAGGCTATTGTGGCATTTGGTGACATTTACGTGTCCAAGCTGCAGGCAAATCAGAAGTTCCGCTACAATGAGCTCATGCAGGCCCTGAATATGTCTGCAGCCCTAACTGCCCGGAAGACAAGAGAGTTCCGCTCACCACCCCAGGAGCAGGTGAGTCCCCTCTGAGTTTCCATATAATTCCTGTGGAATTCAAAACCCCAGAACAGGATGCCTGAACCTTTGTAACATCTTCAACAGACTGAAGAGCTATGGAAGCCTAGAAGAAACACCACAACACCAAGAGATAGCCTGAATCCCAAGAAAATAATGACGGGAGAATACCAGCCAATTATTTTGGTGGGAGTAGGGGGTGGAGGGAGAACCTTTCTAAACTGAGAATAAGGCAGAAGTTTGTTCCTCAACCCTCCCCTCCTCTCTACAAATGAGTGGAAAACCACAGGAGTGTTAAGGTTCATCAGACACCTCAGCAACAATGCACTAAAAGGAGTGCTGCTAACCCTTCCAGAAGTCTCTATCAGAGATAAAGAAAGTAGTTGGTGTGCCTAGTTTATGAGAGTTGAGGTGCAGCCATGCTCTCGTGACATGTCTAAGCCCCTTTGACTTAATTTACATTAAGCTTCCCTGGTACCATGAAGCCTGGAGAACAGGACTCATCACGAATCATATTTTGCAATGTGTTATATGATTTCTGCATTATTGTCTTCCAACTATTCACAAAAGTTTGAGAGAGCCTCATTTGCTGTGTCATGGGTACATTCACATTCACTGCCAGTCTAAAGAAAGTAGTTGGTGTGCCTAGTTTATGAGAGTTGAGGTGCAGCCATGCTCTCGTGACATGTCTAAGCCCCTTTGACTTAATTTACATTAAGCTTCCCTGGTACCATGAAGCCTGAAGAACAGGACTCATCACGAATCATATTTTGCAATGTGTTATATAGGACTTACTTGTAGTTGTCACTGCTAAGAGAGACGGTGACTTTGAGATGCCACTTAATGAAGGAATGGCATCTCATAGTGCTATCCTGGCTGGTTGGCCACTGTTCCCTAAGTGTTCAAAAGGAATGTAAATCCTTCAGTGAGGAAACCAGATCTGTCTTTGAAACTACATCTTTGAATCTCATAAATACTTAATAAGCAGCCTATTCATTGTTGTCCATATAATTACCACTATTTCATATTAATGGCACAACTACAAAGTTCATTCAATTAGTTTCCCAATCTATTTTATGGGACATAGATATTATATTATAGATATTATATTGTCTTGCCAATGAACCACATAGTGTAGCTTTTGAAAGACTTTGAGTGACAGTGCCCAAAGAGAAGGCAGAGCCAGTCGTTGCTCTAGATACAGAGTCCCTGGGACTGGCTGCAATAGACGACTGCACCATGCCGAATGTATGAGTATGCTATTACCCCAACTGCCACCCAATTATGATAGTATTACCAATGCTACTGGCTTCTTTTAGACTGGCAGTGAATGTGAATGTACCCATGACACAGCAAATGAGGCTCTCTCAAACTTTTGTGAATAGTTGGAAGACAATAATGCAGAAATCATAACACTAATACTGGCTTCAGATAACAACACTGCAGATCTGTTCCACATCATCACTCACGTGTGGCATTGGGTTCCTGACTGGTTCGTCTCAGTTTCTTCTGCTAATGTGTGGATAATGTTCATATCTACAGCCCAGGGTTCTTGTGAGGATGCCATGAGATAAGGTATTTTAGATTGCTTAACAAGGTGTCTGCCACTGAATAAGAATTCTGTAACTATTTCTTCTCCTGCCAGTAGTTTTAGCATTAGAGAAACCTGCAGCCTCACACCTTCTTGTAAGGCCTTCTATGAACGGCCTGCTGAGCAGAGGCCACACATTTCCTGACATCTCCAGCCCAGCCATCACCATCCTCAGCAACTTAATCAATAAGCTATTGATTCCCTTCTCTAAGGAGAAGGTTGATTCCCATCTTCCTTTTCTCCACTGTAACTTCGAAGCTTTTCTTCTACCCTCTATTTCCTTCTCCTCCAGTCTTCTAAGTAGAGAAACCATTAAGTAGTCTGTAACTTGAATTCTTCCCTAAGGCATAGACCAATGCTTCTTAAACAAAGTCACCAAAAGAACTTAGTAAATGAGATCACTCAGCCCTTTCTGTGGAATCTCTGAGTCAGTAGGCCTGGGGTTAGGCTCAAGGTTTTTCATTTTTAGCAAGTTTTCAGACATTGTTGATGCTGGCGGCCCAGAAAAGAGCTCTAAGACTTAAAAAAAAAAAATCATGTGCTCCATCTCCACCTGTACTAGGGGATTTACTTCATGAGGAGACCTGCCCATAGAGTTCTCAATGAAAGGAAGCATTTAATGTCATTGAAAGACAATTTAGATCAACCGCAGAGGTTAGGATGCAGAATCACTTGAAGAATAGGATGTATGGAAACTGACCTCTGCTGGCATTACTTTTCATGATTAATGTAGACAGCGGAGTAAGTGCCCTGCTTTATCGCCACTGGGGACTGCACATTTTTCATGACACTTTGTGGTGGTTACGTTTAGAAATATCTTTACATTCAACACTGCCTCAGCATCGCAGGAGCTCTGGGGGTAGCTACGAGGTCTCTTCCTGTCAGCCATTGATGAAGCACATTTATTACTAGAACAGACTTTTTTTGCTTTAATAAATGGACTTCACTATTACCATTTCTCTTTGTAAGTTCGTATGCCCTCTTTATTTAAAATATTAATCTGTAAATTGGTTTAGTCTTACTAAACCATAAGAATACCACATGGTAAATAGAAAACATCAAGAACACTCAGACAAAGTAATAAAAGCAAAAGGAATGTCAGAGTGAGTACAGACTGTAAATCTAAATCTCAGTAGCAAAACCTAAATGAAAATCCCATGCTGTACATAAAATTAAAAGCTCACTAAAACTCCAGAAATATATTGAGTGTATACTATAAATAACTAAAACTCAAGAACTCTATTGAGTATAAAATATAAATAACTAAAACTCCAGAAATCTATTGAGTATACACTATAAAATGCCTAAGTTGACAAATGTGGAAAGCACTCCACCAACTAATTTTCAAATGGATAATTACCTGATATAAAACTAGATGAAGAGCATGAGAAAAAAATTTACAAAATATGTAATAAAATTAGACTTAATGCGTGGAAAGTAAATTTCAACCTCACCAATTAAATGCAAATTAAAGTAACAGAGATATGACATTCTTCACCCATCTAACTGGAAAATATTTGAAAATGTGTTAAGCTCTCATTACTGTACTAGAGATGGCAAAGTAACACACATGTATATAAATTTGGAATAATGCAAATTGTTGTGAGATTTCCGGGAAGCAATTGACAATTTATATTGCAAGCCATTAAAATATATAGACTTGTTGCTCCATTCATTTTGCTTTAGTTTATTATAAGAAAATGATCAGGCGTGTGAACAAAAAGTATATAAAATGTTCAATGCAACTTAGTTTTTTGAGAAAACAAGTGGGAAGACGGTCTGGTGTGTAAAAGCACTTCCTATATGAATGTAAAGACCCAATCTTGAGTCCCTAAAACTCTCATAAAAGCTGACGCATAGTATGAACATCTGTAATCCCAATGTCCATGTGGAGAGACGGCGAATGAAGACTGGAGAACTCCAGGAAGTTCACAGACTAGCTAGCTTAGTGTGTGAAGTAAAAATCAAAACATCAAAGACTCCATCTCAAATAAGACAGAAGGCAAGGACCAAACTCTGAGGCTGCAGTCTTCTGATCTCAACGTACATGCCATGGCTCATGTGTGCTCACACACACACACACACACACACACACACACACACACACACACACACACACCAGGTACTCACAAAAAATAATAAAAATATAAACAAGAAATATTATAACAGTTATTTTTACATAAAATTTTATCCATCCATAGACTGAAATAAATACATTGCACCCATTTTAAACTCATGTTTTAAAAAATAGCCCAAGGCAAAGTAAGTAAAAAAAAAATGGATTATAAGAAAGTTTATGTTGAGAGTGCGATTTGAATTTCTGTGAATATACATAAGATCTGAAATAAATTTACTAAAATATTATTAACAAGACTATCTCTGAGTAGTGGGAATTTTTACTTTAAATTTTCTCCAAATTCTGTGCAAATAATAAACAGCCTTTAGGATAAGAAAAAAAGAAAAAGCTATATTTCTATATTAGCTACTTTTAGTTTCTCTACCCTCCAAAAACTTTGAAATAAGAAACTCAGAGTGGTGCCTAAGGCATGATCTGAGCTCCTGTGCCTGGTGTAGAGATCAGCTAGCCATTCCTCTTGTGCCCCCACAGATCAACATGCTCCTCAACTTTCACCTGGGAGAGAACTGCCCCTGCCCAGAGGAGATCCGAGAGGAGCTGTACGACTTCCATGAGGACCTTCTGGTTCACTGTGGTGAGCTGAGAGAGGGACCAGACCCACAAGCCACCTTCCTTTCCTAGAGTAGCAGTGAGAAGTTGAGACTGGCAGACTGAAAACCTTCACCCAGAAGATACAGAGAGGATATGGGACGGTCTCTGGAGGGAAACAGTGGAAGAAGACTGAGTCTACACCTCACCGGCTTTACTTACAGCAATACTGTGGTCTTCTTGGTCAATTTTGATCCCCATTTTTTTAGCTACTATAAATTTTTTTAAAGTGGGTATCAATATCTTTCCTGAAGGATTCTAAGTCATCGATCCCTACTTTGATACATATCTGCTGCCAAGTGGATTATGGCATGGGTAAATTAAGTGACATGCAGAAAAAAAGCTGTTTCTCATTTGAAATAATAAATGTTAATTTATTTTAGAAACTCTAGAGCCATTTTAACATAGGTTAGAAAGAGTAAAGCCTTGGGATTAAATTTATTTGATGTTCTGGGACACAGAAATTCATATATTCTAGCAACTAGAAAGGCATAATGTTGATAAATACTCCTGCGGGGCTGCCTGTAATCTCTTGAAAATGTTCTAGAAAGGTGGGAATTTTCTTTTTATGTTCTTATCTGTTTGATAAGATAACCCTTAATATACTGTTTGGGTTTGCACTCTATTCTGTGGCTTGCTAGGGGTCCCCTTGGAGGAAGAGGAGGAAGAGGAGGAGGACACTTCATGGACAGGAAAACTGTGTGCTCTGGTGTATAAAATCAAGGGGCAACCCAAGCCTGAGAAGGAGCCACCAACAGAGGAAGAGGAACCGTACCCTAGTAAGTGCACAGCCCTTCAATACACTGCTGGCAACTCTGTGCTCTCTCAGACTTAATCAAGGTAACTGGTTTTCTCCAACACACTGTAAGACATGTGGGGCTATTTAAACTCTGAAGTAAACACATGGGCATCTGGTCATCATTGTTGATAGTTATGGTTTTTTTGTTTTGCTTTGTTTTTTGTTTATTTGTTTGTTTTCCTCTGCCTTCCTGCAATTCAACAAATTCACTTTTGGAATTCTCCTGAGGAAAAAAATCAGCTGTTTGGTGTCTGCTTGTATTGTCAGTCTACTTAGACATTCTCGCATAGATTCTGGTCTTTCTTTCAAGTGTTGCCAATGTCTCTCACTTATGATTACAGTTAAGGCAAGGAAAACGACTCCAACCAAAGAAATTAAACAATAGTAAAGCAGGACTTGTAAAACAAAGAATCGGTCTCTCTTTTCTTTGCTGTGGAACTGAGATTGTAGCAGCCTGCCGTCTTTGACCCATTTTTTTAAGGATGTCAAGTATTGTCCTAATTCCCTCTTCTCTTCTTTACACAGTAGGTAACTTCAACCATGTTGACCCATGTTGAAAGAAGAACACTGACTTGCTTGACTCTCTCTAAATGACTTAACATTCCAGAGGCAGGCTGTCTGAATATTATATGAAACCAGTCTGTTCCTTGCTACAGATTTGGCAAATTTATCATTTGTCTAAAGAAGAAAAAGTATGTCCCAGGTTCAATGTCATTACTTTTTATCTTATTCCCTATTCCTATCTATCTTGGAACATACTTTCAGATCATCTACTAGAGAAATAGACCATCAAGATATGATAGGTGTATCTGGAAACACCACTTTGGGGGTCCACACATCTTATTGCCCTTATATTAACCTTCCATTTTTGTCAGAATGTCTCTGAGGGGAAGAGATTATCCCAATTTATCAGTGGAAGCTTTGAGGCCTCTGAGAGAGTATATAGTAACTTAACTCTGGCAATCCTGGTCAGTCCTATCCCATAACCATGCAAATATTTTGGCTTTGATAAACTCAAGCCAACTGGATTGTAGAATCCCCGAGCCCTTCCCCTACCCCACCAAAAAAGTGACTATTGACTCCCTCTCTGTGGTTACCACCAAATAATACTGCTAAGCGCTTGTACTGGCCCACATATCTCCTATATAACCTGTTGAGAATTGATTCTGGACGTGGATGCTTTTTTGGCAGTGTCTTGTGGATAGGGTTCCCACGAAGTGACCGTGACTTGTTAAGTGAATCTAGTCAATCAGATGGAATCACTCATCATCTGCCTCTGCGAAGTCCCATTCTCTGGAGGGGTTCAAACACCAAGGATTACTTCCGGCACAACTCTGTCTCGGCACTACATCAGACAGATCATTTTCTGTGTCTGCGTAGAATACAAATGTTGCGTTAAATATTTTAAAAGGTCACCACGCTACCACAGGCGAACAGGTCAGGCCCGCCGATTCGGCAGACTCTCTGACCCAGAGCTGGGAAATCTCACCTGACTCACTATGTTCCCATGGCGGGTCACTGCCACACCAGACCAAATTCACAGGGCTATCTGGGGTGCACGTCTCAAAAACCCACACTTTACAGTCATACCTTTCTCTCTTGAACTCGGCGGGAAGTCTCCGCGTGAAGAAACAAAACACCACACAACCTTAGTTTAGGATCAACAGGTAACACAATCTCTGGGTGCAGCAACTATCATCCTAATTTGTAAAGCCATTCGAAGTTAAATCCTCTGATGGCGAATCCTAGAAGATCCCTCATCTAAACTGGGGGCCTTTTGTTTGCTACATGTTTCTCCAAGTTCTCCCCATCCAAAAGTTAAGTCACCTTTTCCTGCCAATTCTCTTCCACTCTCCTCCCCGGAAGTCCCACCTACTCCTTGCCCAGTGATTGGTCCCCTGAAATCTTCGTTCATTAGGGGAAGGTCCTGCCACAAATGTACACCCGATAGTCCTGTCACTTGAGACTTCATGCGCTCCACTATGCTGCCTCTCTCTCTCATCTGTAGAATTATAAGACATCCAAGTTTTGTGTCCTGAATGTTTTAAGATCCAAAAAATAAAGAAAATGGTTGATCCAGTTAATCGAGTTAAGAGATAGCACCATAGATTCAATAGGCTGTCTAGCTTGATCTTTAATTTCATTAGGTGCCATAGCTTCACAATTAAGCACTTCCTGTTCTCTTACTTCCTCTATCTTTTGTCTCCCAAGCATTTGTAATATCATAACTAATTTTTCTTGTCATAGAGCTAATTTTTCAACCATTTTTGGGAGGACGTATGTAAAAATTGCAATTGAAAGTAGGTAGGCAAGCAAGTAAAAGATCTGTACAATAAGAACTTCAAGACACTGAGGAAAGAAATTGAAGAAGACCTCAGAAGATGGAAAGATCTCCCATGCTCATGGATTGGCAGGATTAATATAGTAAAAATGGCCATTTTACCAAAAGCAATCTACAGATTCAATGCAATCCCCATCAAAATACCAATCCAATTCTTCAAAGAGTTAGACAGAACAATTTGCAAATTCATCTGGAATAACAAAAAACCCAGGATAGCTAAAGCTATCCTCAACAATAAAAGGACTTCAGGGGGAAATCACTATCCCTGAACTCAAGCAGTATTACAGAGCAATAGTGATAAAAACTGCATGGTATTGGTACAGAGACAGACAGATAGACCAATGGAATAGAATTGAAGACCCAGAAATGAACCCACACACCTATGGTCACTTGATTTTTGACAAAGGAGCCAAAACCATCCAATGGAAAAAAGATAGCATTTTCAGCAAATGGTGCTGGTTCAACTGGAGGGCAACATGTAGAAGAATGCAGATCGATCCATGCCTATCACCCTGTACAAAGCTTAAGTCCAAGTGGATCAAGGACCTCCACATCAAACCAGACACACTCAAACTAATAGAAGAAAAACTAGGGAAGCATCTGGAACACATGGGCACTGGAAAAAATTTCCTGAACAAAACACCAATGGCTTATGCTCTAAGATCAAGAATCGACAAATGGGATCTCATAAAACTGCAAAGCTTCTGTAAGGCAAAGGACACTGTGGTTAGGACAAAACGGCAACCAACAGATTGGGAAAAGATCTTTACCAATCCTACAACAGATAGAGGCCTTATATCCAAAATATACAAAGAACTCAAGAAGCTAGACCGCAGGGAAACAAATAACCTTATTAAAAAATGGGGTTCAGAGCTAAACAAAGAATTCACAGCTGAGGAATGCCGAATGGCTGAGAAACACCTAAAGA
Organism: Rattus norvegicus; assembly: GCF_021556685.1. Lineage (NCBI taxonomy): Eukaryota > Metazoa > Chordata > Mammalia > Rodentia > Muridae > Rattus > Rattus norvegicus. The sequence continues at coordinate 99,091,981 of NC_141536.1, read as the reverse complement.
AATGTTCAACATCTTTAGTCATAAGGGAAATGCAAATCAAAACAACCCTGAGATTTCACCTCACACCAGTGAGAATGGCTAAGATCAAAAACTCAGGGGACAACAGATGCTGGCGAGGATGTGGAGGAAGAGGAACACTCCTCCATTGTTGGTGGGATTGCAAACTGGTACAACCATTCTGGAAATCAGTCTGGAGAATCCTCAGAAAATTGGACATTGAACTGCCTGAGGATCCAGCTATACCTCTCTTGGGCATATACCCAAAAGATGCCCCAACATATAAAAAAGACACGTGCTCCACTATGTTCATTGCAGCCTTATTTATAATAGCCAGAAGCTGGAAAGAACCCAGATGCCCTTCAACAGAGGAATGGATACAGAAAATGTGGTACATCTACACAATGGAATATTACTCAGCTATCAAAAACAACGAGTTTATGAAATTCGTAGGCAAATGGTTGGAACTGGAAAATATCATCCTGAGTGAGCTAACCCAATCACAGAAAGACATACATGGTATGCACTCATTGATAAGTGGCTATTAGCCCAAATGCTTGAATTACCCTAGATCCCTAGAACAAACGAAACTCAAGACGGATGATCAAAATGTGAATGCTTCACTCCTTCTTTAAATGAGGAAAAAGAATACCCTTGGCAGGGAAGGGAGAGGCAAAGATTAAAACAGAGACTGAATGAACACCCATTCAGAGCCTGCCCCACATGTGGCCCATACATATACAGCCACCCAATTAGACAAGATGGATGAAGCAAAGAAGTGCAGACCGACAGGAGCCGGATGTAGATCGCTCCTGAGAGACACAGCCAGAATACAGCAAATACAGAGGCGAATGCCAGCAGCAAACCACTGAACTGAGAATAGGTCCCCTGTTGAAGGAATCAGAGAAAGAACTGGAAGAGCTTGAAGGGGCTCGAGACCCCAAAAGTACAACAATGCCAAGCAACCAGAGCTTCCAGGGACTAAGCCACTACCTAAAGACTATACATGGACTGACCCTGGACTCTGACCCCATATGTAGCAATGAATATCCTAGTAAGAGCACCAGTGGAAGGGGAAGCCCTGGGTCCTGCTAAGACTGAACCCCCAGTGAACTAGTCTATGGGGGGAGGGCGGCAATGGGGGGAGGGTTGGGAGGGGAACACCCATAAGGAAGGGGAGGGGGGAGTGGGATGTTTGCCCGGAAACCGGGAAAGGGAATAACACTCGAAATGTATATAAGAAATACTCAAGTTAATAAAAAAAAAAAAAAAAAAAAAAAAAAAGAAAGTAGGTAGGGGTTTACCCTGGTGGTCATGACTGCCAAAAATACTGCGATGGCTTTGTCAAGTAACATTTCCATCCCCTCAACACCTACCCTTGGTCTTAAGGGATGTGAAATGGGGTTGGGGATTTAGCTCAGTGGTTAGAGCGCTTGCCTACCAAGCGCAAGGCCTTGGGTTCGGTCCCCAACTCCGAAAAAAAGAACCAAAAAAAAAAAAGGGATGTGAAATGGAGTTTCCCAATTTCAAATGCAGAAAAAAGTCTGCCTATATAATTAAACTTGTCTTTTGGGATGTCTTACTGCGATTCGCTGTCTCGGAGATTCCTGTGTCATTCCTTGCTCTGGGCTTGAGGCTCCTACGACTTCAGAGTCTCCCAAATCTCTCTGGGCATCCAGCAGAACTCCAAGAACTGATGCTTCCTGTGAAGACTATCCCAGGTGAATTTCTTCTTGATGGCTTTTGGTCAGATGTCTCCTCTGCAACATTTCTATCAAATGTCCTCTGCTTTCCAAATCATTGGTGGGCTTTCTCCTTCTCCAATCACATTGGGCACTAGATATAAAAGTAGCTCTCATTCCTCAGATGTAGTTGTCATTTCAGAGGCTTACTGCTAAATAAACTCACCCCTTCCTAGTTTTAGTTCTTTCTGATCTCTGGCTGGCTGGATCAACTCAAGGGTTCTTGCTCAAACTCCTCTCTAAGCTTATTGATTCAATCTGGCTCCTCTGGGCCTCTCACTGAATTCCTCATCTCGGCCTCAAACAAATTCTGGAAATTTGTTCTAATTTTCTGGCTCTTTATTATTTTCTGGGTTCAACTGCTTCTATACAAACTTAGAAATGAGCTCAACTCCACTACACTGACTCCCAACTCAGCTGATGAACTTGACTGCACTCCACTGCATTGTGTGAACTCCACTGAACTGCACACACTGAACTGCACACACTGAACTGCCCTCCCTCCTGCATTGTTCTGGTGAGAGTTGGGCATATAACTATCCGTGACTCATTTGTCAATTTTCTCTCTGATTCATCACTTTGTCTGCCCCTCAGTTACACATCACTGTCAAACACGGCTGTTTCTAGACAGATCACATAGACATGGAAGGTCTTTAGATGCCATCCCTTGCAGAACAAACATATTGCTGGATTAAATTCCTCCACCACCTCCAATTATAAAAATGGTGAAAATGCCGTAAATGAGTGATAACTTGTCTATGTCGTTACTTATGTGATTTATCTTGACAAAATAAGAATTTAGGGGAGTATAGTGAATTTACCAAACACCTCCACATATACTAGTTACTAATGATGTTAGCTTTCTTCTTTTCTTCATTATTCAATTGAGGGAAATAGGACTCAAAAAAAAAATCAAGAGATACCAGTTCAATGATTCTCCTTTCCATCTTGGATCCAGAAATTTTTCCTGGCCACTGATTAACTCAAATCTGAGATAACTAATTCAAGTGAAGCTATGACTTCACTTCAAGTCTAAGTATCTTCACTTCCTATAGTATCATGCTGTTTCCTATATTGGAGCAGATTTATAACCTATGTGAGTGGTCATTTGCAATGAAAGTCAGAGCCTAACAGCATGCTGAATTTTAGCACTTAAAAGTCAATGATGGCAAAGATTTGGACTGAAAGCCATCAGGTTAGGTGGTGGTAAGCCCTCCCAGAGATTTACTTTTATGAGCAGTTGGTGAGGATCAGATGGTCTCAAGAAAGACAGAACAACACTGTTCTGCAATTCATTTGAGTGCTGTTAAGTAGCTCTGTGTTAAAGAGATTTTCGTAAATTAACTGCAAGCCATGGCATCAATGAAACCGTTAGAGTATTATCAAAGAGCTATATGATAATGAAATGCTCTAGCACTAGCCCATCATACTAGGTCATATTTTTATGTCTCTGTCTAGCACATTCATAAGAGAGCCTTTGCATGCTAAGACTGGACTGCAAGCTGCCATTAAAACAGAATTTCTTTAAATATAACTGTGTAGCTGCAGCAACTGAGTTATTTCTCCAGAAGAGATCAAGCAGCTGTTTCTGTTGAATGCTAAAGTTAAGAAAACGAAAATCAGCTATCAGATTTTACAGATGAAATGTGATGTACCTATGCCTTCTCCATGGGAGATTATTTTCCTCATAGTCTCTGTAAAAAGAAATGCCCCAAAGGATATTTAGTCTCTCAAGCAATGCAACCAAAAGAGACAGGGCCCCCTGCTGACATGAGAGACCTTGTGCTGACCCACTATAATTCAGCAGTAGAACTAGATGTAGGAGTGAGTCTGTCTAAAAGAGGTGCAATGCCTTCTGTTCTCAGCCTATGCTGCGTTGCACAAATGCTTACCCGCTCTCAGGGAGCTAAGCTGGCATTCTTGTCCCTGGGACTTACTTGCTTTCCTCTGATAAAGCTCAAACCAGAGGAGTCCCTAGAGATGACTACAAATCCATCAAGCCCCAAAGCTGCTACTTGGGGAAGCATTTGCCTTGTCACTGAATGGTATAACAGCTCTAAACAAAAATTCTCTCCAGTTGAGTGCCACAGCTTATTTATGATTACTCCTGGGCAGAGAAGGTATTCTTTATAACCGGAGTGAGCCCTGGGCTCTGGTACAAATGAATACCAAGTGAGATCACCACACAAATGGGGGTGGCTCTATGGTACATCACGTTTCACCTGTAAAATTATTTAGTCTATACAAAGTGTATCTGGCATAGTGTTTAATTTCAAATATTTGGTGATTACCTCTCATATTTCAGGCACTGTTTGAGGTACCAGTAAAATATGTTTATGAAATATAACCTTTCAAGGATTTCACTTATTCCCGCTGCAGGGAGACATTGGGACCAAGAAGACAGAAATGCTCTGGGTGATATAACTTGAATAAGGACTGTGGCAGACAGTATGATGCCTCAGATGATATCGACAGGTCATGTACAAATATGGGATGTACAAATATGATGTCGAATGTGAAGGAGAATGCTGGTTACAGATGGGATTAAAGATGTTGGTCAGCTAAGCTTCAATCAGGATATAGGGACTAGTAGAACCAGAGTAATCCCAATAGTCTATTAAAGGGAAAGGTGATGGCAAAAGAGAAGCACAGCTCTGAGAAAGATCCAGGGTCAGAATCAACTATGTTGTTCCCTTTCTGTGCAGTATAGCCACAGATACAAACCAGGTCCTCTGGGGCTCAGGTAAGCAATGGTGGGCCTCTATTTTGGTGATCTGTGTTTAAAACTGGAGAAGAAACTCTTACATATATTGAGCGCTTTGTGCACAGCACTATCCTAGATACTTTATATGTCACTGTTCTTGACTTTTTCTTCCCAATAAGCAACCAAGTTCAGTGACCTCCTGCTTCCTGTTTAAAGACCTGAGTAAAGATGGTAGGCTCCCATCACCTGTTCATAGTTCTACATCTTCATTTTAGGAGCTTCTCCATTTAGTCACTATTCCGTTTTCTTTTCTTTTGGTTCTTTTTTTCGGAGCTGGGGACCGAACCCAGGGCCTTGTGCTTCCTAGGCAAGCACTCTACCACTGAGCTAAATCCCCAACCCCCACTATTCCGTTTTCTGTGATGATCAAAGCAACTTATAAAAGGAAGCATTTAACCCAGGGACTGGCTTAGTTTCACAAGGTGAGTCCATTGCCTTCATGACAGTAGTGTGGTAGCAGTCATGCAGACGTGGCACTGGAGCAGCAGCAAAAAGCTTATGTCCCCATCTGCACAGAGACAGAGAGAGCTAGACTAGGTCTGGCATGGGCTTTTGAAAGCCCAAATCCCACTCCCAGTGGCATACTTTCCTCCCACACTTAATCCTTCCCAAGACAGTTCCACCAACTAAGGACAAACATTCAAATACCTGAGCCTCTTAGGTGAGGGAGGGGCATTCTCATTCATGTCCCCTCCCCCAGTCAGATCAGCGAGCACTCCCTGTCCCTTCTGTGCTCTTTTCTCTAACATATCATCATCAGTCATGCAATTGCCTGTACATTTTGAGAAAGTGATTATGAGGCTGGATGACTGATCTCAAAAACAACAGGCTAATTATCTCCTTATGATGGATGAGACCCCAGGGATCCATAGAGCAGAATGCGGCTAGAACGCTGGAGTGCAGTTTCACTGGTGGCTTGTGTAGTATTGCTGCCTCTGACACTAAAAATGTGTCCAGGTGGTGAGGAAAGAAGGGTGGGGGTTTGCATTCTTCTTTCTACCCATATATGTATAAGGCTCTGGCCAAGGTAGAAAAGCCATGTAGGAGCCAAAGACTTGAACTTGATCCCTAGAACCCTTGAGAAAATGCTGGTGTGGTGATGTGTGCTTATAATCTCATCCCTGGTAAGGTAGAGACAGGCTGCTTTACCTGTCCAGACATCCTCAGCCTACTTGATTAGCTACCAGGCAATAAAGAGCCCGTCTCAAGAAACTAGGTAAACAAGACCCAGGGTTGACTTCTGGTCTCCACAGATATGATTACACATATGCACACACTCCTGTACATATACATGTACCCCCATACACAAACTCATGCATGCACACAGGCACACATAGATGCACAATAACAGAGGAAGGGAAATTTAGAGACAGGTTTAGCAGATAGGTACAGCAGCCAGATGACTGCTCACTGTCTGCCCTGAAAGCTAGGCTCCAAGGTAGCCAGGCTGGTTGACTCAGCTGTAGGGTCCGTAGTCTGTTGTAAATAGTCCACATCCCATGCTAAAACCTCCACTTCTCATACTTAGCTCTCACTCCCTTGGGTGCGTTAACAGACCTACTCTTTACAAGAACCCACTTCTGTTCAAGAAATTGACATGTTCTTTACTGAAACAAAATGTAAAGTGAGGATTAAGCTGTAAAGGCCATGATGGTGGGGAAATTTGGTCACAGCCACATCTGTCCTTTCTGTTCTTAGGTGATGTTGATGACAGTTGAATGCAATTCAGGTGTAGGACGTAATACATTCCTGGACATGCAGGAAATGCTAGCTAACCTGCGGCTATAATCATTGCAACAAGAAGTGTGAGAACTGACAAGGAGCTGAAAGTCTTGCCCTAGTCCTAGGCTAGGAAAGCCAGAACAGACAACAACATGTACTTCCCCAAAGCACACGGAGAGCTGGGGCATGTGCTGGTGCTCTGGGCCCTCCGACAGCCTCACAGCACCAGTGGATGTTCTTTGTGATCCAGTAACATACATTAAAGACAGTAGTTACCCAAGAACACTGTTCCAGTGCCTTACAGGCTTTTGTTTTCATTTCAGACCACCTTGAAGTGCCATTCCCAGTGATAACCCCCAACACCTGTGTTCTTGTTAAATAAAGTAAATGGGTCCCAACTGTAGATCTTGGGCCAGAGAAGCACTGGAGAAGCACAGAGAAATTGGCCTGATTAATTTGTCTAAAGTTGAGTCCTTGACATCCGTGGATTTAACATTCCCTGGCTTTTTCCATTGCTAAGCAGTACACTTGGCCATTTGGCACATAGGAGAGGAATCTCTTCCCAAGTATACCTTGGTAGCTGATTGGAGAATGAGTGACCATGTCATGTGACCTCTGACAGACCATTTCCTCTCCACCAGCAGTCAGGACAGTCATCACAAAGGCCACACACTTCCCAGAGCTCACCTCCCCCATCTAGGTGATTAATGGTGTGCACTGACGCTTTGATAATGGCCACTTACTGCCATCAGGAACGGCTGGAGTTTTGAGATTTTGTTTTATTTCTTCAATCTCAGGTTTTACTCATAGGAAAAGCAAACTGAATAACATTGAAATTGGACCCTAAACGTGGTAGTAAAAACTTGCTGCTTACCCATTTAGCCTACTGAAGCTACAGGCTTTCATTTGCTGCTTGAATAAATTATTGCCACTCTTTCAAGAGCACAGAATGTCTCATAGACATATACTTTCAGATGCAGACAGAGACACAGAGAGGTGGATGACTCGTCTGAGGACACACAGCTGTCCCTGCCCAGTGCTTTTATTACTGTACTGCCTCCTTCGAGAGGGATTTTATAGGGTGATTTTATTTTATTGGTAAAGAAAATGAGGCTCTAAGAAAGTAATCTGACCAAGAGTGTCAGGAAAAGAACTAAAGCTTTATGGGTTTCAGGATTTTACATCTGAATCTGTTTCATGACTTATTAAGAAAGTGTCTAGACAGTACGCATAATGTAAGTTTAAGGTACTAATAAAATATCTATTTTTCTGAGTGTTATGAAGGTAAGTAACCCGAGATGATAAAGTACAAGGAATAGATTTCAGCAGCCTGGGGCATCACCATTTACCATCTATGATGTTAGGTAAGATCTTATCCTCTGTGTTTGTATTTTGATTTTGTTTGTTTCTTTGGTTGATTGGTTGGTTGGTTGGTTTGGGGGGTTTTTGGTATGTAATGGGAAAGTAACAAAGAAGGATTTGGTAAAACAGTGCTGACTTTAATATTCTGAAGGTTGAAGTCTGCATCCACCTTAGCTCTGAGTGTAAAAAGCATAGATCATACAAACTTACTTTCCATGTTTATCATGTCAATGCTTTTAGCAAACAAGAAACAGAAAATCCAGTTGTGGGAGAAGAGGCAGACAGGGGCCACCCCGATGGGCATTTCTATAGAGTTAGAGATGGGGTCATCTGCTGGGATGGACTGAGCAAGTAGCTGTGCTCACTCTTCCCACAATCCACTTGTTCCAGCTTTGTTTTCAGACTAGCAGTGGGATGCCAGCTACAGTCTTAATGGGCCTTAAATCCATTCCTTACTGTGTCAAAAGGATGAGCAAGATAGCTTCTCCTGCTGTTCTAAGGGCCTTCAAGACCACCTTTGCTTGACTATAAAATTGGTCATAAGCCAATTCATGATGCACCAGCCAATTTGACCTAGAAAATAGATTCTGGGTGACTCAAGTTGGTAGAACCCATGTTTGAAATAAAGTTGGATCCTTGAAAAATATTAACCACAGAGTAGAGAGGGACCCTGCACAAACAGGGAGTTACATACTGTCAAGACAGAAGAGCAAGGTGAGTCCTGCATGGTGGTGTATATGGTGTCTATCACCTGCAGCATCACCACTTTCTCTGTGGGGGGTCTCGGTAAGATGTAGGTTGTAATAGGATTTGATTTTCAGAGATAGAGGTAAAGCAGGCTTCATGAAAAAGATAGCAAACACTGTATATGATCTCTATGTGCTGTCCATCAGTCCATAGCTGTTCTTTGTGCTTAATGTTAAGTCTAACTTGGCTTTAAGCTCTGGACCAATTGGATGGAGACCTCAGGCTTTGTCAACAACCTGATAGAGTGATAGTCTCAAAAAGGAGTTTTAAAAAAATCCTCTACTCAAGACCTAGAATCACAGTATGCAAGCTTCCTAATCACTTGTGTAGCAAGTTACCATAAACCTAACACCCCAGATAGCACAAACTTATTACCTTACAGTTTCAGAGGCTACAGTGACTTGTGCTGGACTGTACTCCTAGAAGGATTGGTTCTTGTCCTTCCCTCTTTTAGAGGACACTGCCTTCTTTGGGCTCCACTAGGACCCCAGTCGTTCTTTGCTGACTCTCTTGCCTCTTCTCTCAAAGACTCTTGGGATGAAATCAACCCCCAAGTCGTCCACAGTAATCCCTCTGACTCAGAATCTTTCAGTTAATATGATCTACAGAATCCCTTTTGCCCTGTGAGGCAACACAACTTCTGCAGACTGGGATATGGAGATCTGTTAGAGGATGGGGATCCATTGTTCAATCTAGGAACAAGAGAAAAACACAAGGCAGAGGTCAAAAACACAATCGCAACCACCATCCCCACCACAGCCCCTTAAGCTGGGGGTCTAACAGAGGCTGTTGGCGAATGCTGTAACTGTAGACCATCAACTCCTATCTATTCTTTTTTCTTAATTGAAAATAATTTTTATACAATATATTTGGTTATGGTTTCCCCTTTCCCAGCTCCTCTGAATTCCTCCCTACTTCCCCAGCCAACCAGATCCATCCTCTCTCTTTGCCCTCTTAGACTTCAAACAGTAGCCTACACTTAGAAATTATCCATTCCTATTCATGCCTCTGACCATCTATAGTATACCACAGGCTGACTTTCAATCACTTGGAATTTTAAAATAGGTACACGTTGTTTAAATGCACATAATTTTCTATTCCATTGTACTGTGAACATTTTAAATCGTTTGCTGAGTTTAACTTCAGTACACTGTGGTTTCGTTTATTCCTTCTCTTCAATGTAATTGGAATTCGTTTGTTCCAATCTGACCCAGATTTAAGGGTACTCTCAGAAATTTTAACAGTACAGGTGTGGGATTTGCTTTGCCAGTGGCCATCATGTACCCTTTGATGAGAAGCATGAAGTTCATCAAGTGATGACCATTTGGCTTGTGATCTAAATTTGGAGAGAAAAGAAAAAAATATATCCAGAGAAGTATTTGAAAGTTCTAGACTCCTGCAGTTTTAAGATGGAAACCTGCACCATGACCCTTTTTTTCTTTTTTTTTTTTTTTTGTGGTAGTTGGCATTAGAAGCTGGTCATTTGACTACTTAAAGGAGAGGTCTTGAAACAATGGTAGATACCTGCTTTTTCTTTCCTGTAAGGGTCACAAGTGGACAGCTTAGAGTTCTGAAATCAAAAAAGCAGGTTATAAAGTAACTGGTGGTGGACAGTAAACAACTGAATCAAACACTCCCAAATGGGTATACTAAATCAAGTTCTGATAGGAAGACATGCTGTTTGCAGAATATATGACTAGTACAAAAGTCAGGGAGTGAAATAACTATTGTCTTCTAAGGTGTTCCCTAGAAATCAAGTCTTTCTAGCAAATACAGTGCATTCAACATACTGCTATTCTGAGTGAGCTTGAATAATCATTTTAAATGTGGCATATCAGTATATTTGAGGAAGTTGCCTATATGTAATTACACTATTTTCAAAAATCAAATGCATTAGAATGTTAATAATAATCTCATCAGGGAAATCATAGTGCACAATTCACTTTGTTCCTTTTTTTTTTTTTTGACAGTTTGGGGACACTTGACAGCTCCTACTGATATGAATAGAAATCTATAAGTCTGAACCACCTTTATTTTCATTTTATTTTACATATATTTTAATTCTTGACAGTTTCATGCACATGAAATATAATCATACCCACCCTACCTCCCTCTTCCAACTCTCTCCACGTATCTCCATAGCATACCCCCTACTAGCTTCCTATCTTTGTTTCTAAAGATTTAATTTATTTAAAATTTTGTGTATGTGAGTGTCTTTTGGTGGGCATATGCACCTGAGTGAGAGTGTTCACAGAGGCCAGCCATATCAGATACCCCTAAAACTGGAGTGGTTCTGAGTCACCCAACATGAGTACTAGGACCTGAGCTCAGATCCTGTGCAAGAGCAGCAAGTGCTCTAAACCACTGAGACCTCTCTCTGTGTCCCCTCCTCTTTTTCCTTTCTTTTCAGATTTGTTTGTTTGCTGTTTGTGTTACTGATTTTGATAAGTCTAATTAGCACTGTCTGTATATGCGTGGACATGGGGCCACCCACTGGAGCACAGGAGAATTACCATTAGGAACATTTTAAAAAAAAATTCTCCATCCTCCTGTAGCAATCAACTGGCAAATGGGTCCTCATTAAAAGACAGGACTTGGAGCACACCTCTCCTGTCTATGCCAGAACTGGGGCTTGGCAATTTAATCTAGCACAAATAACCACAGCTGTGCGAATTCGTGAAGGTGACAGCCAGGGCATGTCCTGAAGAGAGCATTCTTACCCCCTTCCCATCCTCTCGCTTGTTCATTCTTTATAACCCCTCTTCCATTTCATTTCCTGAGTCACGGTAGAGGGCAAGGTAGTTAATACAAATATCCCACTTAGGGCTGAGCACTTAGTCTCTTCTTCACACTTCGCCCTTTATCACTTTGAACAGCTCTGCATTAACTGCTGCCCACTGCAAAAGGAAGCTTCTCTGAGCAGTTTATGAGTATTAACACAAATATTTAGAAGCCAATTCGACAACACGACCAAATAACTTACATACATTTTTTTTTTTAGTTCCCCGGCTAGGGACCTGTGCACAGTAATGGTGTTCTGAAATGGTTTTATAGAGGCACCTAACACAGTCTTGGGCACCTAGAAAAAACCCATAAAATAGCATTTGATTCAGAAGCTGCTTTAGAAGTGACATAACAGGAGATCACTTGGTTTTCAGTCAGTGACAAGCAGAAACATGTCCATGATATATATCTGGGAGCTCACTGGTGCTACAGTAGAACTCCTGCACCTCACAACCATGGCTTCCATTACTATTGAGACCATTTGCATTGATGAAGATAAGCTGATGTGGAGGTTGAAGAATTAAGGTCTAGAGACTGCCAGTTCTTCATGTGCCCCATGTTGGCTACAGAGTCAACCAAAGAAGGCCATATAACCACTGAATAACACAGACCCAACCCCTCCCTTCTCTGAAGATGACTGGTCTTAAGCTCAAATTTAGCTCAAATTAAATGGGAAACTTTCAGAGCCCTTCAAGCTTACAGGGAGCACTTTAGTGCCCGGTGAATAATGGTCAGAGCCCTTAACCTCCAGGATTCAATTCTCAAAATAATGATTCTTTAATCCTCACTCTATTTCTCAATGTGAGGAGTCTTGCTCTCATGCACTCTTAATCCACTCAGAGACAAGCAAAGAAATATCCTTAAACTGTAGCTTTCTAGATGGAAGTCTTGGCTCACTAATCAGAATCACACAGTCTGATGGAGTGGGGTTCACCAAAGCTGGAGAGAGAGCTTTGCTTTCAAGAGACAACAGCCTTTGCTTTGTAAGAGGTACAGTCCATCCACCAATGAGTGTCAAAGTTTCTTGTTCTTGGATATTATTTATATTTCCAAATATTGCATAGGTCTTAGAGCTCTAATCTAGGCCATTTACACATCAGTATTTACTTAGAAATTAAAACTGCAACATTTTATAATGTTGCTAATTTCATCTAAAAATAATTAAAATGTATAGCTATACACTTAGCAATATATTTGCATAAAAACTAATTTTTCTTTTGAAAAGAACTATATGCTTTTATCTTTTTATAAATTTATTATCTGAAAGACAGTTGTATTCTTGCATTTGACAAAATAATAGGGAAAATAGCCTGAAATAAAAGTATAGTTGGGAAAGGACTTACAATTCTGTAGATTATTGGTGCAGTTATGGAGGGTCTTTTCTAATAAATGAATAAATCTCAAAAATTAGTTAGTATATGCAATTTTAAACAAATTAGCTTTATATTTTAATACATAATTGACATCTCCCAAAGAGGGTCAATTTTCTTTAAGAGGATAGCCACTTGTAGCTGACCACTATCCAGTGGAAGCCCACACACCCAACACTATATTGGCAGCCTAAATTGGATTCAGTGGGCATTTTAAAAGAGAGGGAATACAAAGTTGGGAAGGGAGGATGGGGAAATGGGTTGAGGAAGAGTTACAAGAGGAGGGTAAATAAAATCAAAACACAACCTACAAAATTCTAAGCTGAAACAGAAGTCCATGGGGATAGTTTGCTTGTTGGTTGGCACTAGTACATTTTTTGTAGCTGTGTGCATTGCTCTATGGAAATCATTATTTTCTTGAATAATGCAGAGTTACCAACTGTTGACACAGTTCATTATAAATATTTTCAAATCACATTTGCTAATATCAATAATTTAATCAGGGGATCTTTAAGTGTTGAGAAGCTGTCAAAGCTCACAGTGGCAGATAATGTTTGCCAGAATTCTGGTTTTCACTTGAAATTCAAATTTCTTTATTGGCAATAAATACTATCATTTACATTGAAAATTTTATTTTTTCTTTTTGGAAAAAAATCAATTATCCAAGACCAGTTAGTCACAGGCTGTTTTTCTTGTCATTTAAAATGGCATTCCATTAGACAAGAGGCTAGTTTAGCTGGCAACTCAATTACACATAAATGTTTATCCTCAAGGGGGAAAAAAAAAAACACTAAGTGCTGATGTGCAACTTTGTGCTTCTCACCATTGTGTTTATAGGGTTAAATGATATCATCTTGAAAGTTTTAATGATAGATTCTTCTTTATTCAAGATATTTTCCCAGGAAAGAGACAATAAGTCATACTGACTTTTTGTTCTAAGGCCCCAGCAGTTTTTGCCTATCATTTTTTTCTCCACTATTAGTGCCAATATCAATACAATTAAAATATCAAATAATATCTTTGAATCATTATGCCCTTCCCAATTGCCTAAATAATTTTGAGTTCCCTAATCTGCTGATTAAACTTTCACAATTACCATTATTTATAGTATTAATCATTAATGTTTGTCAGTATGTTACAGGCATTGCTTTGTACTGATTATTCTAATTTTCACATATAAAGATATACAGAGACCCTAACACATTGTAGAAATATAAATTTCTTCATATATATTTTTAATTGTTTTTTGAGAATTATGTGTGTAAGTACTATATTTACAACCTTTTTACCTCTCCCTTTATCTCTAATTTCTCTTGGGTCGCTCTCCCTCTCATATTCATGATTTCTTTATCATCATCGTCGTCGTCGTCGTCGTCGTCGTCGTCGTCGTCGTCATTTACTTATACATACATATGTTTATATGACTACAACTTGCTGAATCCATTTGGTGTTTATCATATACAGTATGTCTAGGGATGACTACTTGGGACTAGAGATTCTATCAGAGGGCTTGTCCCTAGGGAAACTCTCTCTCCTCTCCCTGTAACCCTTAATTACCTTAATTATACCTTAATTATAATAACCCTTAATTATAGTATTTCATGTAGTAGTAGAGCTCCATGCCCCTGTCCATGTTAGCATGTCAACTGGTGTTGTCATCATTCAGGTTTAGGCAACCATATTGTTAAGAGTTCATAGGTGCAGCTTTCCTGTCATATAGGAATGACATTATTTACAGAAGATATCATTGTCTTTTGGCTCTTCCAAGCTTTCTGCTCCCTCTTCTGTACTGTTTTCTGGGGCTTAGGTATAGAGTTTGTTTTCTAGATGTATCAGGTAGGGCTGGGCACTCCACAGTCAGTGTTCTATGCATTTTGACCAGTGGTGGACTTCTGTGATAGTCACATTATGCTATAAGTCCCCATCTTCTTTTGATGAAGGATAAGAACAACATTTATCTGTAAAAATAAAGATAAATATTTAGAATGTATATGGAAATTATACTGTTTAGGAAAGTTGCAGTAGTGGGTTTTCCTCTAGGGTCCGTGACTAGCATGAATAATTGTTTATACTGCCAAGACTTAAGTGGATCTTAACTCCAATTGCCTGGCCATTGGCTAACCCTAAAGTATAAGTGCCATTACTACACCCTGTGGAATATCTCTTCATGCTGGCCATTGTTGTGGATCACAGGCTTTACAGCGGAGTAAGACTATTGATTGCTTTTCTCCCTTGACAGCTTGCATAGCACTGTCTAGTACTATAAGAACTAGTCTCCAGGGAAGAGGCTTCCAGGTCAGCTTGAGCTTCATTCCCCCAAGTTTCATGTCCAAAGTGTGTGGTATCCTCACCAATAGGGTCTGTCTTCAACTTCTGAGAGGTAACCAAGGGCAACTGCAATAGCCTGTGTAGATTAGGGAGTCTCTTGGACTTACTGACCAACAACCCAAAGACATGAAGCCAGGTTGAGGAAATTCTACCAATTATTTGGTTTCATGACTCTGCAAACTTCCTATTGCACAAGAAGTGACTTTTAGCTAATGAGTGACTCTTCTTGCTCGTTGCTTCTCCTGTATGCCAAGAACTTTGATGATGTGCATTATTTCAGAGGAGGATCTGGCCACTTATTTTTTTTTATTAACTTGAGTATTTCTTATATACATTTCGAGTGTTATTCCCTTTCCCGGTTTCTGGGCAAACATCCCCCTCCCCCCTCCCCTTCCTAGTGGGTGTTCCCCTCCCCATCCTCCCCCCATTGCCGCCCTCCCCCCAACAATCTAGTTCACTGGGGGTTCAGTCTTAGCAGGACCCAGGGCTTCCCCTTCCACTGGTGCTCTTACTAGGATATTCATTGCTACCTATGAGGTCAGAGTCCAGGGTCAGTCCATGTATAGTCTTTAGGTAGTGGCTTAGTCCCTGGAAGCTCTGGTTGCTTGGCATTGTTGTACATATGGGGGTCTCGAGCCCCTTCAAGCTCTTCCAGTTCTTTCTCTGATTCCTTCAACGGGGGTCCTATTCTCAGTTCAGTGGTTTGCTGCTGGCATTCGCCTCTGTGTTTGCTGTATTCTGGCTGTGTCTCTCAGGAGCGATCTACATCCGGCTCCTGTCGGTCTGCACTTCTTTGCTTCATCCATCTTGTCTAATTGAATGGCTGTATATGTATGGGCCACATGTGGGGCAGGCTCTGAATGGGTGTTCCTTCTGTGTCTGTTTTAATCTTTGCCTCTCTATTCCCTGCCAAGGGTATTCTTGTTCCCCTTTTAAAGAAGGCGTAAAACATTCACATTTTGATCATCCGTCTTGGGTTTCATTTGTTCTAGGCATCTAGGGTAATTCAAGCATTTGGGCTAATAGCCACTTATCAATGAGTGCATACCATGTGTTTTTCTGTGATTGGGTTACCTCACTCAGGATATTTTCCAGTTCCAACCATTTGCCTACGAATTTCATAAAGTCATTGTTTTTGATAGCTGAGTAATATTCCATTGTGTAGATGTACCACATTTTCTGTATCCATTCCTCTGTTGAAGGGCATCTGGGTTCTTTCCAGCTTCTGGCTATTATAAATAAGGCTGCGATGAACATAGTGGAGCACGTGTCTTTTTTATATGTTGGGGCATCTTTTGGGTATATGCCCAAGAGAGGTATAGCTGGATCCTCAGGCAGTTCAATGTCCAATTTTCTGGGATCTGGCCACTTATAACAAGAAATAAGTTCATTCACACCATAGTGTGTGCTTTAAAGGAAGTGATATTTACAGAACTTGTATCAGATGCAAGAATTTCTGTATTTTTTTATATTCCTTTTGTTTTTACTATCTTAACTAGAAGAAATGGGAACAGCTGTACCTGGAAAAACAGTTTCTTTTTCATTTTAATTTCTAAAAAAATTGTGCAGTATATTTTTGTCAAATTCTTTTCTCTCCCTTAACTCCTTCTAGATCTTTCTCATTCCCCTACCTACCCAACCTCATATACTTTTTATCTCTCAAACAAAAGAAAACAACAAAAGACAAAAAATGAAAACCAAAAGAGATAAACAATGGAAAGAAGGAAAAGAAAATCAGTAAGACAAAAAAAAAACCTACAACAACAATAACAACAAAAGCAAAAACCACACACACAAAATGGTTGTATTGACCCAACTACTCTGAGAATCAGGACTGCCCTGGGATGTGGTTGATATTTCCAGTGGCACTTCATTGGAGAAAACTAGTTTTCCCTTTCCCAGCAGGTATTAATTGCAAAAAGTTTCTTGTTTATGGGTAGGACTTTGTGTCTACATCCCCTTCCCGATGCTGGGGTTTGACCTGGTTTGAACCTGTGGAGGTCTTATGAGTGTTGTTATGTCTCTATGAGTTTGTTTGTGCATCAGCCTGAAAGATGCTATTTTGGGTCACCTATCATCTCTGACTCATAACTTTTCTGCCTCCTTTTCCATATAGATTTCTAAGCCGTGGGTGGAGGGAGTTGATAAAAAACAAAACAAACAAACAAAAACATTCCATTTAATGCTGAGCGTTTCAAACTTTCTAACACTCCATTCATTTTTACGTGTAGATCTCTCTGTTAATTACCAGCAGATGCAAGAAGAAGATCTCTGATGAGGGTTAAGCAAGGCACTGACCTATGGGTATAGAAAAATGTCATTTCATTGCTATGTTTCTTTAGCAGAATGAGAGTTTAGGTTTTCCTCTTGGCTCATGACCTATCTAGCCTTGGGTTCTTGGCCCCTTCAGCAGTGTCGGGTGTGAGTTTCCTCCCATAGAGTGTACCTTAAATCCACTTAAAAAAAATGGCTGACTACTCATATAACATTTGTGCCTGCCCCAGGATACCTTGCAGGCAAGTCTCAGAGTTTATATCTGAGTGATACTATTGGTTACTTTTGTCCTCTGGTAGTGTGCAAAGTACCTTCCAGTGCCATGAATGCTAGTCAGAAGGAGTGACAATTCTACTTAGGCTCCAGTTTGATTTCTCCATTTTTGATGACATAAATACATTGTGTCTTCACCAATAGGGTCTTCCCATTGGATTATGGAGAGTAAATAACAGCCTTGGTAATTGTCTGTGATGTTGGGGGGAGATGAGGCCTACGGGACCTCTTTGGCCAATGACTCAACAGGAAAATAGTTTGTTGCAAAAAGCCCAAGACAGCCCATTAACAAATTGTCCCCCACAGAAGGTGCAGATGTTAATAGGTATTAGTCATAAGTCCCTACTAACTAAGTTTTTGATAACCTCATACCTGAATACTTATTTATATCACTTACTCCCTCCTCAAACTCTTCCTCGCCCCTCTCTCCAAAATTCATGGTCTCTAATTATTATTATTTCTCACACACACACACACACACACACACACACACACACACACACACACATCCTACTGAGTCCATTTATTGTTGTTTATATGTTGTTTACATGTTGCTCATCTGTACATGAACATGATCACTTGGGGTTTCTCTCTGCAGGCACTGACTACCTAAAGCTTTTCATCTAGGGGTGGGACAATGTGGAATTCCCCTTGTCCACATTGGCATACCACCTGTCATTGTGATTATGCTGGTCTTATACAAGCAACCATACCATTGAAATTTCATGACTGTATTTCCCCAAGTGTGCCTAGAGGACACTATTTGGCAACAGGCATCCTGAACTTCTGGTTCTTGCAATCTTTCACCTCCTCTGTGGTGTTCCCTGATCCTCAGGTGCGTGGTCAGCAAGATCCTTTAACTGTTCTTCTCTCTAGACTGTGTATCTTTTTTTTTTGAGTTGTTTCAGTGTGTCTCCTCTCTGAACCTGAAACACCTACAGGGCTGACAGTCACAGCAGGAAGCTAAATTAATCCTTTACATCTACATCATTTGGAGCTTTGGTGACTATTTTTATAGCCTGTGGTAGAGCCAAGTGTGTATGTGGAGCAGACATTTGCTATGTATAGTGATGTGGAGTAGAAAAGTTAACTATTGCAAATCACACAGACTACAGAAAGCAGCCATCTGAGTGCAACTCTAATCATTTCTCAGGTGGATTCCATAACCTGCGTTGTCCCCTTAGCTCTAGTTTTATCATCTGGCCTGAATGAAGGATCTGGTACCATCCAGACCTCCCAGGACCTTGGTGGCAGTGTGAGATTTGAACATTATTATGGTTTTCTCTGCCTCGTGTTGTGGAACCTTCTGGAACTGCACATGTGATGGCAGGGGTGAGAATCCCCTAACCAGCTGTTCGAACGTGCTTTCCTTTCACCTCTCAGATCAGCCTTTCTCCTCTTAATATATTCCCAAAACAAAGACAATCATCAGTCATCAGGGCCATGTGGTCTGTCCACTGCGAGGTCCTTAGCTGGTCTCACGTTAGCCGATTTCTCTTGTGCTTGTGGAACTGCGTATGATAGTAGTGTCAGCCTCCGCATCTGTGAAGGTAATTCATGCTACAGCACCAGCTGGTTCCTGCAAAGGATTCAGTACAGAGAAGCTATTTCCATGTCAGCTCTGCAGCCTCCAAGCCTTCAAACCTGACAATGTCCTCTTGGTCCAGTTCCATGCTTCTCCAAATATATGTCATGTCCTCAGCATCTAAATTAGCTTTCATTCTTGACTTGTTAGCCTAGTTAGTGTCTGCTAAAGGATGCCTCCAATATACTTAGAGACAGTAGCTATGACAATAAACACCAATATGTCATTTGCTTTATTCTAAAGAAGACAGGGCAATGTTCTACGTTCATACCTTTGCCCACCCAGAACAGTCACTCTGCACTGTCTCACGGCACTTGCAAATGCCTCTGTTGTAGCATTCATTGCATTGTATTATACAATAATGATAAATTTTACCACAAAATAAAAATGTAAAGAACTGGCTTATGCACTCCTTAAAGGCAAGGACTGAGTCTTGTTCATTATTTGATTTTTAGTATGGATCTAAACATTAATCAAGTGAGAATAGCATTTTTTAGTGTAAATGTGATATTTTTACTATGGTATAGGTGGCATGTTCATGTCTTAACAATATAATCTACTGATACACAAGCTGTGACTCAACCTTAAAATAAGAAAAAAATTAACCTGAACTAGCTGTTGATATGTCTGTTAGTTGAAGAAAGTGTCTGCACTTCCTAACTTTCTCTACCCTGGGCATCAATGGTTAGTGGTCTCTCCTATTCTCCTTCCAGCAACACTGAAGGAACTAGTCTCACAGACAATGATCCGTTGGGCCCAGGAGAACCAAATCCAGGATGCAGAGCTGGTGAGGATGATGTTCAACCTCCTCCGGAGACAGTATGACAGCATCGGGGAGTTGCTACAGGCTCTGCGGAAGACCTACACCATCAGCCAGGCCTCTGTGAACGACACCATCAACCTGCTGGCTGCCCTGGGCCAGATTCGGTCCCTGCTTAGTGTCAGGATGGGGAGAGAAGAGGAGCTCCTCATGATCAACGGGCTAGGGTAGGCTCTCTCACCAAGTGCTGTTCTCTGGATAGAATTCTCTTCCCTCCTTGTGGTGGTACATCTTGTCCTATGTAGTATGAGGTACCAGACTGCCTGTTGTTCAAGGTGAATGAACATTGCCAAAAGAAATGAAGAGAATCCGTAGAAACTCTTGTGAAAATAGCCTAAGTTGGGCGATGGAAACAAATCCAAAGGAGATGACAATATAATTAATCTGAGATTGAAACAATTTGAGCTCTGGAGCCTTTGGCTGTCCCCTTGGGATTTCTGAGATAGTCCCAGCCAGCCCCGTTTTCTAGTTCTAAACTACAGAGTGATTTTGTTAGTTCTGTGAAACGCCTTAACTTACAACAATATCCCACAGGTCTGCCTCGCAAACCGTGTCGACGATTCATGGCAACGTAGGGGCCAGGAGGATTTCCTTTTATTACAGGAAAAAACATGCGGCAGAAAGGTTGCCTGGCCAATCCACGATTTTACATGATTAAAACCAAAAGCAACAGTTCTCTCACCATCCTTGAGCCGGCAAACTACAGAAGCATCACTAAGAACCAGGAAACTGTTTCAGATGAGTGTTAGGAAAGAAAGAATGTGTGTGTGTGTGTGTGTGTGTGTGTGTGTGTGCGCGCGCGCGCGCGCGCGTGCGTGCACATTCCCTAAATTAATTTGCAAGAAAGGAAAATTCTAATAGATATTAAGAGGGAGTAGAAATAGGAGAGAAATGGGCTGCAGAAATAGCCTCTCCCCCCTCCAGCCTAGTTCCAGGCAAAGGTTCCATTTCCAGGCTTTTGTTTGCCTAAGCTTCATTGTATGGATTTGTGTTGAGTAGATTAAAAGCTCGGTGGTTGTTATATGTTCGTGCCATTGCCTTTTGAAGTCTGGTATCCACAAACTCCATGGTATGGAATACAAAATGCCTTTAAAAGGGATACGCAGGCCTATCATTAAGAAACAGAATATAAAGAGACACGGGTGTAAGGGGAGAAAAGAAGTTCCTGGGTACACAAAGAAAGAGAGATCCAGAGATTTTGGTGGTCTTAGAATGTATTATAAGCAAAAGAAGGAGGATGAAGGGAGAATTGTTAAAATATCATTAAAATAAGCATTTTAGAGGGAAAACACAAACGCTTAGAAATATTCTGTGCTCTTTTGGGCCAGTTAAACAACAACAATTTCATATGTACTCCATGACCTAGTGCCTTCCTATTTTTCAGTCTATCACCTCAATGTGACTTCCTCCACACTCCGTTTGTGTCTCGTTCCTGAATCGTCACAACAAAAAAACAGCAGATACTGAACTCTCTCTCTCTCTCTCTCTCTCTCTCTCTCTCTCTCTCTCTCTCTCTCTCTCTCTCTCTGCTTTCTTAGGGACATAATGAACAACAAGGTGTTTTACCAGCATCCCAACCTTATGAGAGTCCTCGGCATGCATGAGACAGTGATGGAAGTGATGGTGAATGTGTTGGGTACAGAAAAGTCACAGGTAATGCTGTACTTAGCCAGAAATTGACTCTTGGGGTGGGAGTCCATAATAGACTTACTCTGTTATGTGTTGTCTGCTTTCTCCCTTGGATTACACAAAGATTTTTACAGTGCCAAAAGGGTCCAAGAAGCAGGGCAGTGCTGCTAACACGGGGTACCGCTGAGCATTTATACCAGTTTTCCTAAGACCAGAATTCTAGAGGCACAAACTATACAGGCTTTCTTTCTAACTCCCTTCGTGTCTTGTGCTGAGCTAACTCTCTTACCCAGGCCAGGACCACCTGCTTAGGCTTGTGGCTGCCCACAGTGGGTGGGGCCCTCCTACATCAATTAATAATGAAGGCAATCCTTCATAAACATGCCAATAGACCAACCGAATCTAAGCAGTTCTTCAACTGAAGTTTTCTTCATAGATGACTAGGCTGAGTCAGGGTGGCAGTTAAAGCTAACTGGGACAAGTGATCTTCAATGCAGACATCTCCAATACTGTCAAGCGGGAATATAAAGGAAGAACAGAATCAATCTCTCTCTCTCTCTCTCTCTCTCTCTCTCTCTCTCTCTCTCTCTCTCTCTCTCTTTCACTCTCTCTCTCTTTCTCTCTCTCTCTCTCTCTCTCTCTCTCTCTCTCTCTCTCTCTCTCTCTCTCTCAGTGGTTGAGGACACATACTTGGCAACATGTTCACAGAAACAGGGCCTATTGCCTTTCAGATGTTCTTAACTGTTGGAGGCACCCATGGCCCAGAGGACCCAAGCTTTAATGGACCAATGGTTCTTGATTTCTATGATCCCCCTACTCTGTTTCTGGTTTCACCTTTCAGAGTTCTGCTCACTCCAGCTGGAAACAACTGCAGTGTGGGGCAGGGTCATACACTTTCATGGGACATATAAGGAAATAGGTTATAACTGATGGATGTTTTCCTTTGAAGGGAAGATCTTGGGGCACGATAGTCAATTTCCAATATTTTCAGAAGCCTCGTTCTTAGGCATTCTGTGTTCTGTTCCTCCTACGAATGTCTTAGGGGGAAGAGGTGTAAGGAAAAACTTCATGTTCCAAACAGTTCATAGCTTCCGAGACTTCAACCTCAGATTCCTTTTTAAGATTCAACTGTTCATGAAGGCCGCGTGACAGGTTCGCCTGTCTAATACTTCTGTGTCTGCCCACAGATTGCCTTCCCAAAGATGGTTGCTAGCTGCTGCCGCTTCCTTTGCTATTTCTGTCGAATTAGCCGGCAAAATCAGAAGGCCATGTTTGAGCATCTGAGTTACCTGCTGGAGAACAGTAGTGTGGGCCTAGGTATGTGTGGCATGCATTATAGCGTCTACCTTAGACCCAGGCATTTATTTCACTCTTCCCCCTGACTACTTAGGAGAAAAAGGGAAAGACTCCACATGTACGCTGTGGTCCATGTAAGTGCAAAAGCAGTGCTGGCCTGTTCTAAAACCAAATGCATAAAAACAGTCTGTGCTCCCCCCTGTCTGCACAGGTATTGAAGCAGCTGCATTGGTGACTGAGTCACTGTCCCCTCTCAGGTCCAGCAGCCTGTGCTTTATAAAATGCTATCTGGAACTGAGGCTGTAATCTGAGGGCAACATCTCTCCCAGCCCACGCATCTGATCAGTGAGCAGAGCTCTTAGGACCAAGGCCATGCATCCAAGCTTGCGGCAGGATTCATTCCTGGCCCACCAGCCAACCAGCAAACACTGCCCTTAGCAGCATAGCAGACTGGCCAAGAGCAGCTATGGAAAAACAGCTTGATAATGGATGTGGACAAATAGTAGCTCATCACCACTGTGAGAAAAGCAACTCACGCTGTTGCCTGACTCGACCAAATGAACTGTGGAATACACAAACTTGAAATCTGAAATCTCAATTTGTTTTGTTTTTTGTTGTTGTTTCGTTTATCAAATGCAACCTCAGGCTATCTAAATCCGTCTCCTCTTCCTCTTCTTTCTCCTCTTCTTCCTTCTCCTTCTTATAAAATATCATTTGAAGTTTTTTTATAATTGTAGTCTAGGAGCTAAACAAACAAAAATAAATATCACAGACAACATTAGCACACTAATGTACGAATTCCTGCAGTTGTGGACTATTTTTAAACTCCAAGTGGTAACTCCAAGATTTTCAAAGTTATTTGAGCCCAGACAATGAGGGAACCTGTAAGTCTTTTGAGTTTTCACCAAATGGAGACCCCAAGAAGTTTTGTGTTGCAAAGGTTCTCGAAACAACGTAGTCCCAACTCATTCTATACAGTGATTTTGTGTTGATTAGTATACTCAACCTTAATGAGTGTGAAATTAAAGGAAAACAAATGGGGCTTCTCTAAAGCCCGAGCCCTCTGAAAACAGCAACACGGGCCAGGTTTTAGTGTATTTGCTGCCCTCTTGTGTCCATGTTTGTGCACTGCAATCTCAAATCAGACTAGGATAGCCTTAATACTCACTTTCTTTTTGCCTCCCCATCTTTCTTAGCATCCCCATCAATGAGGGGGTCCACCCCACTGGATGTGGCAGCCTCCTCTGTGATGGACAATAACGAATTAGCACTGGGCTTAGAAGAACCGGATCTTGAGAAGGTAACTAGTCATTGGGGAAACAACATGTTTTTCTCCTAACTGAATCGCAGCCACACGGGGAAAGCAAGCCAGTGTCTAGGTTTGTATTCAGATCCATTTCATACTGGTGAAAATGTGGTATAATATGAGAGCCTGGCGCTACTGTAGTCATGCATGATCCTGTATGAGCACAGATGGTACCACCACGGTCATACAGGATCATGTATGAGCAAAGGTAGCCAGCTTCTTAGACATGAGAGTGTGGGCATTTGTGTTCTTCAAAGGTGGAGGTCCATTCCGCCTGTCTACATGGAATATCCCTGGATGCCTGTGGTTCCTAAAGGAAATGTCTGTGTGACCTAACTCATGAATCCACATATGAAAGAAACCTGACAGGAAGGTGTGAACTCAATATGCTGCCCACTACTGGGATTCTGAATGCAGTTCCTGATAGTGGAGATGACCAAGCTGGTCTACCCAGGGTTAATAAAGGTGCAGGGCTCCCTGAGTTAGAATAAGCACTCTAGAAAGTTCTATGTTCTCGATACTGAGTATTGTATACATCTTTACTAGGGGTGTTGCTTTTGTGAATTAGTAAATTTATAATAAAGAAAACAACCATAGAGTGCTATAGTGAGACTTCAGTAAGTATCCGATCGGAAGTCTTTCCACCATGAATTATTTGCCTGACCGGATGGCTGATAAAATTAACCACCTGTGTACTAAATGTGAAGAACAACCTTGATGGGGTTGGAGGAGAGTAGTAGAGGTCAGAGGTCATCCACACTCTGTACGGTGAGCAGGTTTGAGAGCATAAGGGGAAAAAGCTGTCACTTAGAGAAAGCAATGACAGGGATGAATTGAGGTGTGGGCCCCCAAGACATGGTTATCCCAGAGAAGAGAGATGCTAAGTGACCCTGCCCCCAAGTTATTTCTGATTGGTAAAAAGCAGATGCCAACAGCCAATAGGTGGGCAGAAGAGACATAGGTGGGGTTTAGGCTTCATGGCCTTGGGGTCAGAAGAGGACCAGAAGGGGAATAAAACGTGCAGGAGGAGGAAAGAAGCCACCATGGATTAAGAGTCAAGAGAACATGGCCCTGATGGGTTACCCAACTGGAGTTAAGAGCAGCTCAGATGAAACATACTAAGTAACAACTTAGGGTATCACTCAAAAGTAGATTCTAATAACATAGAGGCCAGGCAGCTGCTTAAGGCTTATTGTAATATAAAGGCTGTGTGTCTTTTATCCAGGAACTCGATGACCAAGGGTAGGGTAGAAACCCTGGGTCAGGATTAAATAAGATGAGCAGAAGCTTGTGAGCTGTATTGTTGGGGAAACATGCCCTGAGTGTTTAGGGCTTAGCCAGGAAAGCCCACATCCAGCACAGTCAGAAAGTCAAACTTGGCAGAAGCACAGAGTACATGGGAGTGTGGTGAGAAAGGTGATGGGAATGGCCAGAGATTGGACTTTATTATAATTGAAGTTCACTCCTGTGACCCTCAGAACAAGTTTTATTGTTAATGGTGGCGGCAGCAGTAGTGATGGTGGTGGTGGTGGTGGTGGTGGTGGTGGTGGTGGTGGTGGTGGTGGTGGTGGTAGTGGTGGTATTGCTCAGAAGTTATGGAAAGGAAATGGAGATGTGGAGATTATGTCATGTCCTCAGTGCCACAAGGTAACTAAATTAGAGTTTAGCTCAAGAGGCCATGCTTGTTCTAATTATATTACTGTATCTCCCTAGAGAACCACAAGAAATAGAAACCACGAAGGGCTCCAGCAAGAGAGCAACACAGTATGTTGTATGGTTTAGAAGGCTCCAGTAAGGAAATTAACTGGATAGAAACAAGACCTGGGGCAAGAAAAATTGCCAAGAATTACCTTCAGTAATCCAAGCATGAGTGGGTGCTGACTTCGGTTAATATTGACACAGCAGATGTAGGAAGTGTTTGAATCCTGAAGACCCAGGGAAGACAAATAGCAACTATTAACCAAATATTGGGTTGGCTTTCTTTTTTTCTTTTTTTTCTTTTTTTTTTTTTTTTGGTTCTTTTTTTCGGAGCTGGGGACCGAACCCAGGGCCTTGCGCTTCCTAGGCAAGCGCTCTACCACTGAGCTAAATCCCCAACCCCTTGGGTTGGCTTTCTTGCAGACAAGCCCAACCCACAGCTTACAGGTCACACGCAGCCAAAGTGGGGTGTGAATGCAGTTCAACACAACACTTCATAAACTTACAATATGAGGACATTTTGTTTTGCATGCTTGTAAATTAATTGCAATGGTTCTTGAGGATATACTTTGTAAATAACTATGTCCTATTCTGATGTAAAATTAGACACTCCTATGAGTACAGGGCATGGCACAGAGGGGTTTTGGGGTTCCCAGATGTAAATGTCAACTGGGGATCTGGCTATACAGTACTTACAGCTCAGAAAGGTCTTCTGAGCTGCAAACAGAGATCATGGAGGGAGAACGAAGCCCTCTGGGTAGGTGAGATCCTTGCAGAAATGTGTCAGGGCCCTGAGGGCCACTACCACCTAAGGAAGTCACACACACACACACACACACACACACACACACACACACACACACACACACACTCATCAACTAAACAACAGAAAGAACAGCCAAAGAGGAATGAGGAGACCTTAGGAAAACATCTGAGAAGCTGAGGTGAAAGTTTATTTTTAAAATCCATTGTCTTCTGTTCCTACCCAATAGTATAAGAAGGCTCAAAGAACTTGGGTTGAGAAGGCAGGGGATGGGGGACTGTCATCTTAGGATGAAACTATCTAGGCATCCATGCTCCATCTATTTTAAGTGCCACACAGATAAGAGGATAATGTTACCACTCATATGCCCCTGGCACAGCCATGGCGGAGATCTCTCGGCCGACTTGTAGATCCATGACTGTGAAGATGGGATGTCAATTACCCACTAATAATTTATTGAAGTTCTGTGTTACCACAGCTTCAGATGTATTTAACCAATAATAGGCAAGAGCTATCATCAATCAGGCAGAGTGCACGCCTGTGTGCGTGCCACTTATTTCTAACCGGGCACATTTACTTTGAGGTATAAGGGTATATTCATCTTCTGGGGCCTCTGTAATAAATGGCCACAGACAGGGTGACTTAAACACCAGACGTTAATTCTCTCAGTTCTCCAGCCTGGAAAGCCAAGACCAGGTGTTATCAGACTTAATTTCTTCTGAGGCCTCTTTTCCTGGTTTACAGATGGCTACCCTCTTGATGTGTCCTACAGGGCCTGTCTTCTGCATAAGCACCCTGCTGCAGCTTTGTACAGCTCTTTCTCCTTTTGATAAGGACGCCACCCTGGAAGCCCCCTTCCTACTTAGCATCTTCTTCACAGGTCTTACCTCCCATGATAACATTGTGATTTATTGGGGCTTAGAGTTTCCGTGTATGAAGTTAGGGTGACACAATTCAGCAGAGGAAATGTGAGTCGTTTGCTCTATTTTGTCCTTCGGGGTCTTTGCAATACCCAGGAAACGTTTTAAGTGATAATATTTTAGGAGAGGACAAAAATATAAGCAAAAACATTTTAATCATTTATCAAGTCAGTAGGCATTGCTACTGCGACTAATTAAATCCCTAATACATCAGTAAAGAAAAGCCAAAGTCAAGGAAAAGATCTTTATTTTAATTATTTTTTATGGTTGCCATATAAAGAAATGTGGTTTTTGTGGGATGTGTGCGTGCGTTTGTGTGTGTGTGTGTGTGTGTGTGTATGTGTGTGTGTGTATGTGTGTGTGTGATTGTACTTTGTTCCTTTTGTCCCCCTCTTGCTGGTCTCCTTCCTCTTCCCAAATAACCACCCCATACTGCTTTTAAGACATATATTCTATTACCTCTGTTCTTGTTCCCTCTTCTTCCTTCACACACACACACACACACACACACACACACACACACTCACACACTCACACACACACAAATGTACATAAATTTATATTTAAACCTACCTCCTACATATGCAAGAAAACATGTGGCATTTGTCTTTCTGAGTCTGTCATTTTTAACTTGACTTTATAATCTACTCAATAGGAGAAGGGTCGATTTACTGAGCTTTTCAAATATAAGTTTGTCAAGCCACTGATAGCAGAATAAAGCTAAAAGAAATCAGATGTGACTTAAAGTTAACTTTCAGCAGCTCTCACAACTGCAAGAGTAAATAAAATTAGTTCATTTCCCTAGGTCTCATAGACTTGTGATGAAGGGAACACCACTTATTGCCTACACACACACACACACACACACACACACACACACACACACACACACACACACTATGACACCCATGGATTGCTTACATAAGAACTGTTCCTGCACTAATGTGTTTACTTGTGATCTCAGCTCCTAGTGAAACCTACTTCAGCGAATGTTTTATAAAAAGGGTTCGTGAGGCTGCAACAAGGCAGTATTGTGTATTTTGAGTTCTGTACTTTTGAAAGGTTACTGTTTGATGAAGACGCTGAGCCATGAGTGGGATTGAACATGCTAGGAAATGGGACAGACGTGTGCTGAGAGGATCCATGGAGGAGACTGACGCTTACCTCCCTTTGCCATTGGTTTTGTTTGCAGAGCACAGTGCCACAGGTCTTGTTTGGAGCAGTTGGACAATTGCCTGAGTTTGATTTGAAGGATGAACAGTGAAGAGGGCTGTTAAGTCCTTTAGCATCTCATCTGTCCAGACAGGAGTCACATCTCTTAGAATTGCACAGAACTCCTGCCCACGGGCACTGATCTCAGGGGCCAGTGAAATGTTTTGTGCTTATGGCCCTGAAAACTCTGCCTCTTCTGCCTTCTATTGTCTTCTCCCCAACATTTTAGAAACAAAATGAAATCTGAGATTCTAGCAAAATGGTATTTATACTAATAAGAAAAAATTTGCTGAGTTTTGGGTACAATATATTATTATTTATTTATTTATGTATTTATTTATTACTACAAATTATAAATTTTATAAATTAATCACTTTTTACAACAGTAAATATATGACTCTTCGATAAAATATTAACTGAGTACCTAGTTATGGAAGACCCTAGGAATTACAAAATAGAGCAGATACCACTTCCGACTTTTATACCCCACTAATGTAGCATACTAAATTTCCTCTCCTCCCTGTATACATAAAATATCGAAGTCAAAAGCAGAGGAACAATTAAATTTTAAGCAATAGTCATTTGCTGGTCCCTGATTTCTGGTGAAAAGTAGGCAAAATCTGGAATCTTGTGAGATCACTGACTGAGATCTGTGCCTGGTAATCTAGAAGCAAACAGACCATTGCCAATCTAACCTGTTTCTTTCTGGCAATCACACCCTTAACATCTTGACTTTTGACTTTAAGTGGCTATTGTTGACTCAATGCTTGAGTCAGGACCACCCTCCCGCCCCCGACTACCCAAGTACCATTGTAAAGACCTTACATTACCAGGGTCCAGTGAACACAGCCCGTCTCGGTGCCATGGAGGGTTCTCTCATGCCACAGAGGGCTCTCTCGTTATCTCTTTATAAATGCTTAAAGGTTTACAAACTATTCGGACTTAAAAATAAATAATTAAATTTTTCAAAAAGCAAGACCTCATGTAGCACAAGGCTGCCTGCAAGCTCTCTGTGTACTTTGAACTCCCAATCCTTCTACCTAACCCTCCAGCATGCTTAGATTGTAGGAATATGCCAACCCAGAGCTTATGTCAACTTCCTCTAACTGGAGTTGGGGAAACCTAGAAACTGACGGTTTATTCTCACAGAGGTTACTCTTTGATTACTTGCAAGGAAATGTGGACTGCAGGCTCTGGTCCTAAATCTATGAATTATTTACCTCAAAGAAGTGGACGCTCTGTGATGACCTGGGCTCTTGGATTATCTCTTTTGCTAGAGAAAATGGGCCTAAGTTTTTTTTAAGTTTATAATTATTGGTCAGGGGGAATATTGGGGTTCTCTCTACCTTCTAGAGATAAGAAATTTCCAATTCTCAGACATGCAGCTCTCACAGTTGTCTTAGAGGAATTTTAGCATATCTCTTGGCTTTAAATGCATTGGGTTTTTCTATTTTTCTTGTGATAAGATGCACACTTTCCTGTTTTCAAGTGTACAGTTTGGACTCACGGAAGCCTTTTATAATGTTCTGCAACCAGTGCCACATTCACCTCCATAGCTCCTTCCATTTCATCAAACTAAGCCCTGCCTGTATCATGGTAACTCCTTGTTCCTCTCTCCCTGGAGCTCCTGGCAGCTGCCATTTTTCTTTCTGCCTATACGGTTTTACTGCCCTAGTGACCCGAGTTAAAGCCACACAGTATTTGCTCTCCATGGCTCACTTATCTCATTTAAGGATCTTTAAGGATCACCCATTACCTGGACCTGCTCTATAAGAAGCCCTTTCCTCTCGCCCAGTTATTCATTGAGACATGCTTAGCTTGCTTCTATATTTAACAAGTTAGGAACAATGCTGCTGTGAATTTGGATTATACAACTGTCTATCAAGGTGATCTGTAATTTTTGTATATAGGGCCAAGAATGAAATTACTGCATCTTATGGAAATTCTATTTTTGTATTATTTTCTTAAGAAGCAACTATCCTATTTTCTATGGTGTCTAGTTTCAATTCTTTTTACTGGTATTTGCTCAATGTGGTCCAAGTTTTCTCTACTTAAATGTATGTTCTTTTCATTTTATATTTATTTGGGTTTTTTTTTCAGTGTAACCGTCACCCTGCTGCATGTACATGGACACTCACTTTTGCACTATTCTTGGCAGGTTGTAACCTACTTGGCAGGTTGTGGTCTTCAGAGCTGCCCCATGCTTCTGGCCAAAGGATACCCTGACATCGGTTGGAACCCCATTGAAGGAGAGCGTTACCTGTCCTTCCTGAGGTTTGCCGTCTTCGTGAACAGTGAGTCCCATGTGCCCCCTGCCTCTCAGACCCAGGCTAAGATAACTATGGCTATATACACAAAAAGAGCACCCTTCACTTCTTCTGTCATTCAATAGAATAGATTCTAACTGTGGTTGGCAACTGGCAAGAGAACTCTCAAGAAAACAGGCCAGACAAGCATCAAGGGGAGAAACTAGTGACAGATCCGGCAAGAAGCTCACTGCGTGCATGGGCTTGGACTTGCCTTCTCTCTGTACCTCCTCTCCTCTCCTCTCCTCTCATTTTAGAGTTAATGAGCATGCGCCTCCAGGACTTTAGACTAGTCTATGAGTAGGGTGGGGTAGGGAGATGAATGAAAAAGTAGATGGAAATTTCAGAAATAAATGAATACCTATTAAAGGTAACTCAATCCCAAGGGACAATTGCCACAACTGCCTATATATTATTACTCTTGTCACAAGTCATCTTGTGTTTGCAATAAATTCTGGTTCTACCAAAACACTTTCATCATACCAGAATGAGGAGCCAACATTGTATAAGACCAGTGGACTACTTTTTCAAAAAATAGATTGTCAACCAAGATTTTGTTACTTTTGTTACAAGAATAATTCACTTACAATTGCACTAGAGCTATATCTCTCTGTTCTAGCCACTAGACCCAAGCTTCTCCCCTTCTCAGCCTTTCTAGAACATTTTATTCTTTCAAGACCAGTTTAGGTACATCCTCAAACAATCTGTTTCACTTCTTGTCCAAGTAATCATACTCCAGAATTGACACAGAATTAGTATATCAGGACACAAAGAAAGACTGAGAAAGAAAGGAAGGAGAGAGAAAAGTAAATGGGGAAAGGAAAGTGTTAAGAATCCAGGGTCCGAGGCTGGAGAGATTTCTCAGTGGTTAAGGGCACTGGCTGCTCTTCCAGAGAACTGGGATTTGATTCTTAGCACCCGCATGACAGCTCCAGTCTTGAGGTATCCAACTTCCTCTTCTGGCCTCTGTGTGCACCAGGCATGCATGAAGTACAGAGACACACATGCAGACCAAACACCCGTGTACATAAAATAAGTAACTAATCGTGTTAAGAATGAAAGACTGAAGAGATTGCTCGGCCATAAAGAGTGCATACTGGTTTTGTAGGGAACTAGAGTTCAGTCTCCATTAGGCAGCTCGTGACCACCTATAACTCTAGCTCCAGGGGATTTGACACTCCCTTCTGGCCTCAAAGGACATCCACACACATGTGCTTACACCTGCGCACACACAAACACACACGTGTATACGCATAAAAAACCTTAAATTATTTTTATGTACATAAATTGCATGACAGGAAAACTGGATGCAAGCAGGTTGAATTTTTTCATCTCATCTGCCTTCAAAGTCAAGATCAAGAATTTCATAAATCATTTAGTGTAACTGTCAGCTTGAAGGTGTCCATTGGTTATTGGTTCTATGTAGATTACATGAATTCCAACACTTACTTTTGCTGGTTAGGTACGACCATCATGAACTAAGCTCTGGACCAAGGTATGATCAGTCCCTCTTATTACCTTCATGCTGTTTATATCTTTTTAACATAGTCTCCTTCATATGTTTTCATAGTACAACAAGTTGTAGCAAACTGTATATACCTATAGACTTTAATACTTATGATATTTCTATATTTGTTTGGGACAAAGTATACCAGCTTCTACTTTAAAAGTAATTCAGAGTCTTTTAAAGAGGACTATATGTACACAGAGATTGCTATTAAAAAAAAATACAAAACAAAACAGGTAAATGGAGTAAAGACAGGGTGGGAGCACTCAAGAACATAAAGAGGACAAACTTGTCTCTTTGAGATGATCAGAGAGGACACTGTGAAGGAGGCAGTGTTAGAGATGAACCTAAAGTGTCAAGTTTCTAGAAACAGGGGCAGGAGAGGTTAGCCAGTGAGAAGGCAGTGTGCACATGCTCTAGAGACTAAGGCACACTGTTCTTAGTAAATCGTGATCTGTTGCTCCAGAAGGTGGCTGTGTGAATGACAGTAGAGGATGAGGTTTGAAGGGTAGGTAGATGGTTATAATAGGGAGAACATAAATGCCAAGCTGAATTGTTTAGCATCAGCCCTTTGTATAGAGAACTGGGAAACCTTTTTAACAGGAGACAGAGTGACAGGTACCACTGACAGATTCTGTCCTCAGGTTAAATTGAGTTATAATGGTGAAGATAGAGATGGATGGGATTCAATATATTTGAAAGAGATTATAAAGAAAGAATTGCTTGTGCTGGTGGTGGTGGTGGTGTGATGATGATGGATGGATGGACGGACGGACAGACGAATGGATGAATGGGTATGAATGTGTTTTAAAAAAAACAAATACTAAGCTGAAATTCTTAGCTGAGAGATTTGATGGTAGAGGGGAAAGAAATTGGGATAAACGAAAAAATAAAGTGGCTTAGTGTGAAACACAGTAAGCTTATTTTAGATCAAATAATGCTGATGTTACTGTGTGCAATACTCAGAGAGGCCCCTAATTTGACTATTAGGATAAGAGATCAATCAACAGAAGGAAATGGCATTTATCCTCAGATCATTTGTAACTGTAATAGTTTATATTTTCTCAGGAGATTTTACAAAGACAGTTACATGGGGAATTTTTTTTCAAGTGATAGTTTTAAATACCTACAGAACAAGAGTGTCTCAGTCGTATTTATATGGAAGCCTTCAGGATAGAATATGGATTTATCTAGAGTTCAAAATCAGCTATATCATTTACTTTCTATGTAGATTTAAACAAGTTAATGAAACCTTCCAACCTTAACCTTTTAAATAAATAAAGTGGGGGGGGAACAATACCATGTATCTTAGAGTTATTTTAAGATATAAATGAAATTAGCCACAGAAAACTTGGTTATCACAGTGTTACAAAATACAGTAAGGTCTGTAGCTGTGTTATTTACCATTGTCTCTCAAGATCTCTGAAAGTTCTGTAGCATTTCAAATTGGAAGAATAATAGATTTTTTTTGAGACTTCAAAGTACCATGCAAATCCTTAAGATATGAAGGTATTTAAAAAAAACCACTGTGATTACTTTCCTGGCATCTGTTGAACAGAGAGATCCTCTGATTATTAGTGAAAGTGTAAGGTGATATAAAGACTCGTGGTGTATGGTATGAATGTCATGGTGTGTCATAGTGAATGATGGTGGATGGTGATGGATGGTATTGTAGGTGATGAAGCTGTTCATAGTGAATAAGTCTTAGTGAGTGATGGACAAGGGAGTTCTTTGTAGATAACAATGAATGATGGAGGAGGAGGATTTGGAGAGTATGAAGTGTTCATAGTGGTTGACAGTAAATAATGGTAGATGACACAGGAGGTTCATGTTGGGCGATGGTGTTAAATGATGATGGTGAATGGTGGAAGAGTTTAAGGTAAGTGATGGTGAACAATGATGGTTGATGATTTTGAATGATATAAATAATAGTCAAGATGGTAGGCGATGATAGAGGTGTTCAGAGCAGGTGACGTTGAGAATAATGACTGTTTATTGGGATGATCGTGATAGATCTTGGAGGATTATAATTGCATTGATGGCAGGCTTATGGGAAATGTCCTGATAGTAGAAGGTGACATACGTGGTAGCAGATAGAGATTCTAGATTAGGTTATGTCGAATGAGAATAAGGGTTCTTTTAACTGGTGGTATAGTGAGGCTAGAATATTACCATTCCCATAGTGGTCACTACATGTTGTGGAAATTATCAAGGTTAGTGATGACAGTAAAGAAAGTGATTAATAATAGTGTAGATGGTAATGGATACAGAGGATGACAAAAACTAGTAATCATTGAACACTTACCACATATAAAACTGTTCAATATACTTTTATATACATTCACTATTAGATTATAAAATAATCCAGTGTTACAATATCTTAGTCTATTCAGGCAGTTGCAACAAAATTTCATTGGCTTGTTAGGTGTTATGGTTTGTATATGCTCAGCCCAGGGAGAGACAGTATTAGAAGGTGTGGCCCTGTTGGGAGTAGATGTGGCCTTGTTGGAGTAGGTGTGCCACTCTGGGTATGGGCTTTAAGACCCTCATCCTAGCTGCCTGGAAGCTAGTATTTTGCTAGCAGCCTTCAGATGAAGATGTAGAACTCTCTACTCCTCTTGTACAATGCCTGCCTGGATGCTGCCTTGATGATAATGGACTGAACCTCTGAACCTGTGAGGCAGTCACAATTAAATGTTGTCCTTGTAAGAGTTGCCTTGGTCATTTGTTCATAGCAGTAAACCCTAACTAAGATCCTAGGTTATAAAAAAAACATACATTTCTTTCTAAAAGATAATAGAGTGGGAAGCCCAAGGTCAGAGTACCAGCAGACTAATTATATAGTGTAAATGGATTTTAATAAACTCTATTATTTATTGATATGACCCATGCAGCCCCTCAGTAATCAAGGCAGAGTCCTATGAATTTATTTAATCAACCAAGCACAATTACTAGGGGTTACCCTTAATCTATGTTTTCTAGTGCTAGACTGTCTACCCAGATGCACTACCCAAGTACTTAGTTTGAGTCTTCCCAGGTTATTTCTGCTCTCTCAATTATCAGGGGTGGTTTTCACTCAGACACAGGCTCCTGGTCAATCATGTCATATGGAGACCTTCTGTCCTCTCCATCTTCTCTCTCCTTTTTTCACTCTCCTTCTTTCTTCTCTTTGTGGTCCCTACCTGCAACCCCCAGCCTGATAAATGAAACCTCATCTACCTTTAGTTTCCCCAGTGGCTATAGCCACTTTTATTTAACTAATAGCTTTAAATTGGGGGACAAAGTTTCCATAGCATCATTTGGTATATGTGAGGATCTGCTCAACAGGAACCACCAGATCTTGTAGCATGAATACATAGCTACACCAGACCAGTTCCCAACATTTTCCCCTCTTAGTCTAAATAAAAGGCTCTTTCTCTTACACTAGTAAATATCCACTAAGAAAGATTATGAAGACTGTTAGGTAAGATATACACTCACAAAGTCCAGTCCATCTGTATTTGGCAACTTTGGATAAAATATTCTATTATCTACCCTATCTTGGTGAGTTCAAAGTTTTGTACCTAAATCGTTTTCTATTGAAACTTGTATTACTAACCTAAAATGTTTTCTTAGACCTAAAAACATCTTAAATCCTAAACGACTTAAGTTTAATTGTGAGACTCTAACTCTCTAGTCTTTAACCTCATCAGAGACCTAATAAGGAATAAATATTACATGAGTGTGTAGGAAGTGCAGGCAAGCAGCTTCCAAAACTACAGTAATGACAGAGAGAGTTGGATGCCTGAACATTCCCCCAGAATCTTTCTAAAAATGTTGGAGCATCTATCTTCAGCCTTCTGGCCCAGTACATTTGACGGACCTGTATTTGTTAAGCTTGAATTTTAAAGGATTCCTTACCCTGTCTTGGTAGAGCTCGGCAGTCAACTTTCCCGCATCTTGTTTGCCCATTTCAGACAGCATTTTGCCTACAGTTGAAGCAAGAGCTGTTTGCTGCCAAGTGGCACCTTGCCACATTTGAAGCAAACTCCATATGGAGGTTCTCCAATGCTTAGCATCTTCTTTGAAGTAGACTGGGGGTGCTGCCAGGAGCAGACCTGTCTTATTACCGAAAAAGATCTTTTAATAATAAAACAACTTTAAATGTCATATTCTGTATGTGTCTGAGGTTTTTGAAGACCTCCTATCTATTCATAGACTATCTGAATAGGCAAACTTTGTTTGATTTTAGCTATTTACTATCTAGGCAGCATATTTTGTGATAAATTAGTCTAATATATAACATGACCATGGCTGTCTATTAACTTGCATTTCTTAATTATCCTAAACAGTTTGTGATAGCAGCTTTAAAGAGGACTAGAACTTTACATTACATTCTTAACAATCATTTAGGTGGTGGAGAGATGGCTCACTGGTTAAGAGCACTGACTGCTCTTTCAGAGGTCCTGAGTTCAATTCCCATCAACCACATGGTGGCTCACGACCATCTGTAATGGGATCTGATGCCCCCTTCTGGTGTGTCTGAAAACAGCTACAGTATACTAATATAAATAAAATAAATAAATCTTTTTAAAAAAATCATCTAGGCACAATGCCTCAAAAAGTGTTGAAAACAATGTATACATAGTATGTTTTAACAAAAACAACCTCAAATTTTGTATCAGCATACAAAGATCTATACCAGTGTAACAAAATGTAACCTCAATATATATCAGTATACAAAGATCTATACCAATGTAAGATTATTGGCTATAAAATGTTCTTCAGTTCTCAACCCTTCTCCCCCTACAATACACTGTTTACTCACTACGATAACAAATATCATAGCTGAAATAGCAAGGTTCTCTGGAACTCAGTTATAAAAATGCTACTCCTGTTCATAAATGCCACACTGATGAGCTAATCATTCCCAAAGGTCCCACCTTTAAACACTATTTCATTGAGAATTAAGATTCAAGCTATGAATTTGGCACCATACAAACATTTGCCCCATAGCTGTAGGTACAGTTGTCTTCATGATCTTAAAGGTAAGTCCTGGAAGCTTGAAGAGATTAAATGTTTTGCTTCAAAGCTGTGTCAGTAGAAGGGCATAGAAACATGAGTAAGGATGGTCCAGAGGCCAGCTCCCTGAAAAGCAAAATAAATGACATTTTCTCCTCTCAGTTTGTCAAGACCTGTGGCATAGTCAGATGTGGCATAATTCTGGTACTCAGAAGGCTGAGGCAGGAGGGTTTCAAGTGAGAGGCTACTTTGAGTGACATGGTCTCTTGGAATGAGGAGAAGAGAAAGAAAGAAAGGGAAGAAAGAAGAATAATTATATTGTTTATATTTTTAAAAATATTTTAAACCCTTTGATATCAAAATGATACAATTGGAGAACTCTAGTATTATTTTAATGGAATATTTTAATATTTGATATGACCTTTCTAAATAGAATTTTAATAAAAGTAATTTCTTAAAGCAGATCCTTTCCTCTATTGCATTTACTGTCTCTTGATTGCCTTGCATAAAAGCCTTGGGTTGTGTTTATTTCTGCAAGAAATGAAGTCTCTATGTACCTGAAAATGGCAAACTCTGGAGCCAGACACAGGATTTGCCTGTTTGTCTATGTCCAGCCACTTCCTAATGTCAGAACTAAGAAGGAGAAGATCTCATACCAGGCCACAAAAGGGGAAGATATTCTGAGCTTTGTGTTTGAGCCACCTCTTTGTTGGCTTATAGATATTCTTGTGAAAAATACAGTTATTTCCTAGTTCTTGGAAGCTGCTGCCCCATCAGCAGCCATAATTCACATATCTGTCATGCGACATGTGAAGACCATGTGAGCAGCTGTAAGAAGTAATGAAATGTGTTCTAGAAGTTGTGTGTCTTCCTACTCAAAGCAGAAAATAGGGCAGTTATGATTAGAATTGTTATGAAGGTATCTAAAGTCACTGCTAAAGGTTCTGTATCCTGTCACACCTACACATGCAATGCACATCTATGTGTGGCTATGCCATGAAAGATGGCGTTTGCTGGAATTTGATAAAGTCAGTCTGTGTACGAATGTATAGAGAAGCAAACTGTATTAAATAACATCTTGAAGAAAGAAACAGTTGTATCTCTTCTAATCTCTTAATTTTTGAGATCACTTAATTGTATTGTGTCCCCTTAAGTGTTTATAAAGAGGTCATGCTGATGAACCCTGTAGCT
Source organism: Rattus norvegicus (assembly GCF_021556685.1). Lineage (NCBI taxonomy): Eukaryota > Metazoa > Chordata > Mammalia > Rodentia > Muridae > Rattus > Rattus norvegicus. Next base: position 99,053,384 of record NC_141536.1, on the reverse strand, counting down.
CTTTGGGATGCATACACCTACTAGGGTTAAGAGTACAAAATGGAATCTTAGCTGTAATGCTCATACAAGGTGTAGGTGCTTGAGAATCATCTTGTACACTCTGTCTGTACATTGATGGAGTCAGAAAGGATTTATTAACTTTTCTCACGACCAGTACTAAAAACCAGGGGTGCTCAGGACAAAAATATATAATAGATGGTGTTTGTTCTAAAATTTACAATATAGTTGGAAAGATCCAATAAAGTATCAAAAATATCACCAACAACAAAGGACTATTGTAGAAGGGTAAACGTTAACAATGTCATTGTGTACCCAAAAGATACTACCAACTAGGATGATAAGAGATGCTCCATTGTTCCTAGATCAGCGACTAGAAGGTCTATGATAGTTTGAATCAATGAAATAATCAGCTAAACCTCTCTGGCTTGCTCTTGTCTTATCACAGTGGTTACAAACAGATGCCTAGCTTCTCCTCAGAACAAGAGGAGACATAATGTCTTCAGTGCCTATGATGATTTAGTTTGGTCAGGTCTTCTGGAATGATGACGAAAGTGGCATTTACTGAGAAACATGTTTTGAATCTTAGCACGCTTAATGAACCCCATGTGCTCTCTCACTCCTAGGGGATCTCTTTTTTCCCTGGGACTAATTGAAATCTGTGAATTTGTACAACTTGGGTTCTTGCAAACAGAAGCTAACAATGGTCTGATAATACAGCCATAGGCAGAATTTTCTCTGAAATCATTTCAAGCTTCTCCTTTGAGTGAAATCTACTCATTTATTCAAGGATTCTTAGCTGGGCAGTGGTGGTACATGCCTTTAATTCCAGGAATAGGGGCTTTGGGAACAGGGGACACAGAGGCAGGCTGATCACTACAAGTTGAAGGACAGCCTGGTCTACAGAGCTAGTTCTAGAACAGCCAGGGCTACACAAAGAAACCCTGTCTTGAAAAAACTCTTTTGTAGATGAGGTTGTAGCTCAGAGCAGAATACTTGCCTAACATGCACAGGCCCTGGGTTCAATTCTAAGCACTTAAAAAATAAACAATAACTATTTTTGATGCTTAATATATGTCAAAATTAGCAAAACTGTGAGCACACAGGATTAAATAATTCATAGTACTCTGTTCTTATAAAATGTGCAGGTTAGTGTGAAAAGCAGGCCAAGGAAGGGTTTAAGATGACCACTTTTCCAGGACTCTCATGTTTTAAGATACTCCTGAAGAATTTCATAAAGTTCCCCAAGTCAACAATTTATGACAAGAGAATGGGAAGAAAGAAAACATTGCATGCAAACAGACAAAAACAAAACTGTAGTTATAACACAGGGAGTAAGAAAAGATAATAGGTAGAAGATGAGATCAGTGAGGTTCTATTAATTGGAGTCTGGAGTCTGACACCTTTACTGACATAAAATGGAGAGAATCATTTCGTCCAACTGCTCAGACATATTAGAAAGAAAGCCATGGCATTAACAATCCTGAGTTGAGAGCCTTTGAAGAAAGGAACTTTGGGCATCCACATAGTTGTTAATTTCATTTCTTATTTTGGAGTACCAGCAAAAATATTGTGGGTGTCCTTGGGCAAAAGCAGTTTACCTCAAAATGTTCTTCCTCCCTTAACAAATACCCCCAAAGCTCAACATTCAGCTTCACCAGAGTAGACTTACACTCCTCTGTCCCCACTACTCCATGAAGCTTTTGCAAATTCTTCTTCTCAGTCCCCTGTCTAGTCAGCCACAGTGGTTAGATTCTGTTCTCTTCCTCTTGAAGAGTACATTTGCATCCCCAACATATGTCCAAATTAAAATAATCAGGGAATAGCTTCCTGGGTCAGTTCTCAGAGTCAACCTAATTAGCTAAATTCTGAAGATGTGAAATTTGGATTAAAGGGGGCTAATTGGGCAAATTAACTTAGATGTAATCTCAATATCCAACTCTGATTTCTCAGCTTCTGCTTCTGGTACTTCTGTATCCCATAAACTCTATGGTGCTAATTGCTATGGGATGAGCTGAGCTGAATACAGCATGCTGATTAGAAAATGTGCTAACCTTCAAGCACTGCCAGTATGAGCTAAAAACATCAGAGTGCAGTCTTTGGGTCAGTCTTGTTAATAAGGCTGGATTTTACCTTCAATTTATATATATATATATATATATATATATATATATATATATATATATATATATATCCTGCTAAGAATAACAGGCTACAAATATTTGAAAGTCATGAATACAATACATCTATGTCTAAGAGTACTTGTTTTTGAATATGTTGCTCCTTCTGGTACTTGTACTGAAATCTCCCTACTGCGAGTAAGCTATGTCAGGATGTATTGAGACTATCAGGTGGAACTGACATGCTATTCTTTTATAAAATATCTCTATATTTAATATTGGAGAATTTAATACATGCACACATGTGTTTTGATCAAATCAATACCCCCACCACTTTTCCCTACAGGTATTCTTTTATTTAACCTTTGGAGCCTAATTAGTGCTGCCTGTATGTGCAGGGATTGTGCTCTTTGGTCACAGTATATTGGGTGAGACTTGAATTTGAATAGACATTGGTTTTTTTTTTTGAGAAAGAATCTCACTGTCCATTCCAGGCTGGACTTGAACATGCCAGTCTCTTGACTTGGCCTCCTAGCCCTAAGGTTATAGGTATAGGCTTCTGTGCCTAGCTCGAGGATGGAAAATACCTTCACAAATTCTCTAAACTCTCCATGAAGAAATAAACTATATGACAATTAATGAACAATGAGGAGCGGTTTAAATTCAGTTTAGTGAAAAGTTCTGGATCAAGTGAACATAACTCTAAAACATTCTTACAATCCCACAAGAGCTCTCATTTTTATATCACTAATTGTAGTACTAGATGAATCCCAAGGCTGTGAACAAGCTGGCCAAGTGCCTTACTATGCTATATGCTCAGGCTTAGTTATTCCAAATAAAACATTTTCATGAAACAAAATTTAAACTGCCCAGATATTTTTAAAATAGGTCTGTAAATGATCTGATCTTCCTCCCTCTAGATTGCGAAGCCTAAATCTTCCTCCTTTAAGTGTGAACTTAGGTTTAGTAAAACACTTTGAATGATTAAAATACTGCAAGATGAGCATATGTAGCCAGATTATTACCTGCTCTCTTGATCTGTGGGAAGCCAGTAGCCATGTCGTGAGGACACCCAGGAACCCCTCCAAAGGGGTCAACGTGGTAAGGAACTGAGGCCTGAGTCTGCCATCCAACAAGCAATTGAGGTATCATGCCAACAACCGTATCATGAACTTAGAAGTTGAACCCCCAGCTACAGACAAATTGCCAGAAGACCGCAGCTGAAACCAACCCGAAGCTGTAACTTCAAATGCATCCCAAGCCAGGACCATCTAGATTAGTTACTCCCGAAGTCCACACCTATGGAAACTGAGCTGGATGGTCATTGTGTTAGACTGTGATGATGTCAGGAATATCTTCAGAGGACTTAAGAACTCCATAGCCAGCCAGCCATGTGCACCTTTAATCTCAGCACTGGGAGGTGGACACAGGCAGATTTCTCTGAGTTTGAGACTAGCCTGGTCTACAATGTAACTTCAGGACAGCCAGGGCTCTGTTACACAGAAAAACCCTGTCTTGAAAAACCAAGAAGAAAAGAGAAAACTCCATAGCTATCCAAATGCTCACTCTCTAACAGTTTACCACCCAAGAAATACTTAATGGTTTTGAAGAAAAACATTTTTATTTAGGCTTCATGTAATACGCATTTTTGAAAAAACATGCATTTGAGTCTGGCTCAGGGATCACATTCTCGAACATAAACTAGGTTTTCACCGGAGAAAGAAGGTATGTTTTATAAATTGCTTAAACAAGCTGTAACTCCACTTTGGAATGTAAATGGTTTTTGAGACTCGGCAGCTCCCCCGTCCTAACTGTTCCTTTTCCTTTGTCACTGGCCAGCTCATCCTTAGTTTCTCCAAAGAAAAAATGCAAAGAGAGCACAGAGTGCTCTGCCCTGTGCCTTTCCTCTGAGCTATTACCAGAAAAATTTATCCAGCAGATTCTTCATCTCAATCAAAGACTTCTGATATCATGAAATTAGTCCTATAAATTCAGATTGTTCTGGGACATGTGTTTAACTCCATGAGAGTCACCGAGTAAAGAGCTATGTTATCATTTCCCCCAGATGAGCTGTGGCATGATGGCTTAGTTATCTTCTTACTACTCAAGGAAGGAGGCCAAGTGTTAACTCCTCAATGCTTAGTAAGATATGAAGCTCTTTTGTCTGCAAGCCACTTGTAAATGACCTTGTTAGCAGGAGACTGAGTGGTATATGTGCCCTCCAAGGGCCTCAACATGGTAGGGTCATCCCAGAGGTTAGAGAAAAAAAGATCCTGAGCTGAAGACCAAGATTCTATTCCACAGTGGTCAATTCTGTAATGAATAGATCTGGCCTCGTTTATCAGAGGTCACCTTTCCTTCACCACTCTTTCCTTATCATATTAATAGGTGGCAAAGCAAATGAAACACTGCTCTCCCAGCTCATCTGCTACAAATAACTTCCAGGTTGTCCTTTCCGGAGGGAAGGACACCGGACCTCTCTCTCCCTCAGGTGAAAGTGTGGAGGAAAATGCCAGTGTTGTGGTCAAGTTGCTCATCAGACGTCCCGAGTGCTTTGGTCCAGCTCTGAGGGGTGAAGGAGGGAACGGACTGCTGGCAGCTATGCAGGGTGCCATTAAGATCTCAGAGAGCCCTGCCCTCGACCTTCCTTCCCAGGGTTACAAGACGGAAGTGTAAGTGAATTACTCCAGCATGTGTACAGTTGGTGGGCTGCCAAATACTGTCAGTTGGTGAAGTGCTAGGGTGGGATCAGTAACTTGGCCTGGTAGAAAGAGCAGATGTTTTATGGTGGTTAAACCGCTTAAAAATCACACTTTGTCAGGCCTGTGGTTGTTTTGACTTGTCCTTGAGCTGAGGGATCAGTAGCAGCTTCTTCCATTTCCACCACTCAGCACAGCCCGCAAACCACTGAGGTGGCAAAGCCTTCACAACACTTGCCTCCATCATTGCCTCAGGAGCACCACTCAGGAAAGTGTTCTGAGTATTTGGATTCCTTGCAGATGGTTGTGGAATTTAAAGGTTCAGAGTCTAGTGGGTGCGGTATCTGATTGCCTTGTTACTTCCCCCCTACCATGTCCAGTAGCCATTTGCCTTCCTTTATCTAGTTTATACCCCATAGTCTACAGACTGTGTGTAACCCAGTGGAGTTGACTCACCAGCCAGTTGGCTTTCCTTTCCCCTTCGTCATCAGCTCTGAGAGATGATCACGGAGATCTCAAAATACATTCATCTCAACTTTCTCATATAACCTGAGGTAAAACTAAGAACCAAAGAAATACAGCTTGTTAATCCCAAAGCCAGCATGCTAACACAGCTATCCTGACTCCTTGTCCAGCCGGCTTTCTGTGCATACACAAAGATGAAGAGGGGATGAATAGTGGATAGCATCTAAATTCATGTTTCAAAGTTCATGGGACGCCAGAGTAGCATGGGCCCCTCTGAGCTTACTGGATAAAACCAGAAGGGAAAAGTTGTGAGGAAAGTTTGTTCAACCAGAATGAGGTGTTCTTTTTAAGAAGTGCCTGACTCTAAGCAAGGCAGTCTCTCACACGCCTTCCCCATGTTGATTCTTTCTCTTCAGCACACAGGACGATGAAGAGGAGGAAGAGATTGTGCACATGGGCAATGCAATTATGTCATTTTATTCAGCGCTTATCGATCTATTAGGCCGATGTGCTCCTGAAATGCATGTAAGTGACAGAGCTTCCTGACAGCAGTTTTAAGGATTCTGAATCAAGGACTCCAAGGAAGCCCTAAATGTAGTTTCTTCATTTGGGTCTGGGATTTACTAATAAGCTTCTCTCTAGATTACTTTTAGCTAACACCAAAGTACTTTCCTCATTGGGCCACATTCTAAGAGAGAAAACGAGAAAGGGAGAGAGGGAGAGGGGGGAGAGCGAGCGAGCGAGCGAGCGAGAGAGAGAGAGACAGACAGACAGACAGACCTTTGGTACTATCTGGATATAATCTCTATATATTTTGTTTAAAGCCTTCCAAAATGAGTCTTCCATGTGCCTCAGCTTGGTCAAAATGTAGCTAACCTGGTTTTTTACCATACCATTGTGACCTCATGAGTACCCCAGGGACACTCTGTGTGGGAAATCCTGTCTTGATATCCATGGCTTTGGTCTCTAGGAAAACAGTTGGGAGTTTCACAGGCACACACACAAAGGTGGTTCTGTCTGATGTGGTATCTTCTTAGACCTCCAGTTTTGACCTAAAAGTGTACATTCCCTTCCATTTTTCACCTCTGCTGATGGGTTATTTGGTGGCTTTTCATATACAACCATACACTGGAATTGAGAGGAAATAGTTGATCTTCTTATGGAAGGAAAATCTAAATCTTGGCTTTGGAAGCTTGTCAGAATTACTAGGATTCCGGTTCCTTCTATGATGTACCAGCCCTACCCCATCAGCCTCTCTTTATATTTCAGTTACTTTAATGAAAGAAAGGAACTGAGAAGGAAGGCAGGGAAGCAGCAGGGTGCCCTACAGCATAGGAGAAGTGCCAGGCCCCTTTTGTTCCTGCTCTAATTCTCTTGATCACTTCTGTATCACTTCTGGAAGAAAGTTACATAGCTGGCATGTTCTCAAAAATGACAGCGCATGAAAGGTAACTCACGAGCCTGCCTAAAGAAGAAATAAATACCTTCCTTTCTGCCTACAACCTCCCTGCCCTAACATACTACACACACACACACACACACACACACACACACACACACACACACACACACCTTCTCAGCATCCCTCCCTGGGCCCTTCTCCGCAGACAGAAAGGTGTAAGCTGCACCATCACTGACAGTCGCAAGAATGGGAGGTGTCAGGCAGAGTAGGAGCATAGAATGCATCTTTCTCTGGGGCCACTGAGCTCCATGTCTCAAAATCCATCGGCCCACCTGGGCTGATCTGGTCCTCAGTTCCCGGATGTTACTTTTCAGCAGAAGGTCCACTGCCCTCTCTTGGGAGACCTCTTGATACCTGTGTACATGCAGCTCAGCTAGTTAGTATGTGTATAAATGAACCTATCTTCTTTGGGATAACTCCAACGAAACACTCAAACTGTCTCTTAGAATCTCTGTACTCTTCTTGCCCACACCCAACATTCTTCAAGTTCAGGAGAAACTGATATCTGTAAGTCATTTTCTCATCTGCTACAATACCGAACTCCAGTGTAGCAGATGCACTGTCAGGACTGACAGGCCTGCGAAGGCTCCTGCTGAGTTAACTGCTGAGGCTTTTAGCCTCACTGAAGAAAGAGTGTGGCTGTGGTCAACTTATAGTAAATCAAGGGATGGTTTCTCTTTCCCTGTGGCCACAAGTATCAGTAGCAGTTAGGGAATTCAGAAATACAACCTTGCTGATAAGACCATTCTCCTGCCTTAGGTTGGGGTGAGGGGTGGGGAGGGGTGCAGTGTGGCAGGTGTGGAGGCCTCATCTGTCTAATCTCTTTCCTGTGTGACAGCTCATCCAAACAGGCAAAGGGGAAGCCATCCGGATCCGGTCCATCCTGCGCTCCCTGGTCCCCACAGAAGACCTGGTTGGAATCATCAGCATTCCCCTGAAGCTGCCCTCCCTAAACAAAGGTAGGGAAGCAACTTTGGGCTGAGCCTGCCCTCTAACACTTGCCCGCTCAACAGCAGGACATGTGCCTTCAGAGAGGCCACTGCCAGATCACAGTGCAGGCTGCCCGAGGGAAAGGCCCTGTTCTTTTTCCAGTGGTGAATTTTTTGTAGGCCTCACCTAGCTCCTCTGTCATCTGCTTCCCTGTGTCAAGATGGCCAAATCTTTGGTCGTTGGGTACAGATACACCTTACCATTCTGGGATCAGGGACCACTCTAACTTTCTGAGAGGTGGTAAAATGAGCAGCCCTCAGCATGGCTTGACTCTGCCTTCTCTTCGGGTACATGATAGATTTGAAAGGATAGGATGAGTCTGGCTGTCAGAGGGCTTCCCAAACTGCCATTCCATGGAACATCTTCAAACTTACAGAATGGGGGCTCTCCGACAATAAATACAGGAATTACTGTAGAATACTTGCCTTAGTCAGGGTTTCTATTGCTGTAAAGAGATAGCGTGATCATGTCAACTCTTATAAAGGACAATATTTAATTGGGGCTGGCTTACAGTTTCAGAGGTTTGTCCCATGATCTTCGTGGTGGGAAACATGGAGGCATGCAGGCAGACATGGTGCTGGAGAAGGAACTGAGAGTTCTACAGCTTGATCCCCCAGGGAGCAGAAAGAGACTAGGCCACTAAGCATGGCCTGAGACCTCAAAGCCAGCTGCTCCACAGTGACATACTTGCTCCAATATTGCACACCTACTTCAATAAGGCCACACCTACTTCTTCAATAAGGCCACACCTACTTCTTCAATAAGGCCACACCTACTTCTTCAATAAGGCCACTCCTACTTCTTCAATAAAGCTACACCTACTTCTTCAATAAGGCCACACCTACTTCTTCAATAAGGCCACACCTACTTCTTCAATAAGGCCACACCTACTTCTTCAATAAAACCACACCTACTTCTTCAATAAGGCCACACCTACTTCTTCAATAAGGCCACACCTACTTCTTCAATAAGGCCACACATTCTAATAATGCCACTCCCTGTGGGCCAAGCAATCAAACACTTCTGAATTCCCCTTATGGTTAAATTAGTAACATTGGACATAGGAACAAATATTTTCTGCCTACATGATGACCATATTTTAATGAACTGCTTGAGAAAGAGAAAAACAGAGTTACCCGATTGAAAAAGTCTATAAGGGGTCGGTCAGTCCTATGCAAACCACCACAATACATATTTTTTAAAATGTTCTAGAATTTTTGCCACTTTTATAACTTCACAAAGCACAGTGAAATAATAGTGTGTCTGAGAAAACAGATGTTAACTGCCATGTTTCCCAGTGATGTGGTGCTTTCTTTGAGCACAGAATACTTGCTCAATCTCACAGAAACAATATTCATCAAAGTACCACAGCTGTGCAAGGGCGCAAGTTAGCCTCAGACATTCAGCTCCCAGTCTTCCTTGTGCTGAGGGATGAGAGGCTGCATGGGCACCCTTCTGTCTTAGCAGTCCACACAGACTTCTTGGCAGAAGGAGGCCCTAGGACAGACAGCACCTCAGCCCTATGGCTTCTGAGATGCCTTAGGAAGTCTGCTCGAGTACAGCACTGCACATGCTGCACATCTTGGTCATGTGAGGGTTCTCTTTCCTAGTTTTTTGTGTGAGACTGAAGAGACAAAGCTGGTTTTTATCCTCCCTAAAAATTCTTTTTATTCTCCAGGCTTATCGAGTTTATTTTCTCTGTGGATCCCTCGCTTCATCCCTGAGCCAGCTTTGCTTTTTTTTTTTTTTTTTTTTTTTTTTTTTGGCTTTTTTCTCTCACTTTCTTTTTATTCAATAAGACTAAGATGACGGGCAGACTTCATCTAAGTATTGCCTAAAGCAGACACTGAAGGAGTGCTTGCCAGTTTGCGCTGTGCTCTGATATGATGACCACAGACGTGACCTGTTAGGAAATTGTATCCACTTTCTCACCGTTTGGCCACTCACATTCCTACATCATCCACCAAAGAACAGTAGCTCAAGCTTGATTTCCTCCAGTTTTCCCCTTTTTTAGGATAGATATCCTCACCGTAGGCGACTCCATGCTGCCAATGCGGTATCATAGAACACAGAAAGAGAAGGCATAAAGCCTACCACCACTGTGTTGTGTTTTCGATCGATAAATTACAGCTGATACAAATAACTGATTAGAATTTACAATCTCATAAAACTGCAAAGCTTCTGTAAGGCAAAGGACACTGTGGTTAGGACAAAACGGCAACCAACAGATTGGGAAAAGATCTTTACCAATCCTACAACAGATAGAGGCCTTATATCCAAAATATACAAGGAACTCAAGAAGTTAGACCGCAGGGAAACAAATAACCCTATTAAAAATGGGGTTCAGAGCTAAACAAAGAATTCACAGCTGAGGAATGCCGAATGGCTGAGAAACACCTAAAGAAATGTTCAACATCTTTAGTCATAAGGGAAATGCAAATCAAAACAACCCTGAGATTTCACCTCACACCAGTGCGATTGGCTAAGATCAAAAACTCAGGTGACAGCAGATGCTGGCGAGGATGTGGAGAAAGAGGAACACTCCTCCATTGTTGGTGGGATTGCAGACTGGTAAAACCATTCTGGAAATCAGTCTGGAGGTTCCTCAGAAAATTGGACATTGAACTGCCTGAGGATCCAGCTATACCTCTCTTGGGCATATACCCAAAAGATGCCTCAACATATAAAAGAGACACGTGCTCCACTATGTTCATCGCAGCCTTATTTATAATAGCCAGAAAATGGAAAGAACCCAGATGCCCTTCAACAGAGGAATGGATACAGAGAATGTGGTACATCTACACAATGGAATATTACTCAGCTATCAAAAACAACGAGTTTATGAAATTCGTAGGCAAATGGTTGGAACTGGAAAATATCATCCTGAGTGAGCTAACCCAATCACAGAAAGACATACATGGTATGCACTCATTGATAAGTGGCTATTGGCCCAAATGCTTGAATTACCCTAGATCCCTAGAACAAACGAAACTCAAGACGGATGATCAAAATGTGAATGCTTCACTCCTTCTTTAAATGAGGAAAAAGAATACCCTTGGCAGGGAAGGGAGAGGCAAAGATTAAAACAGAGACTGAAGGAACACCCATTCAGAGCCTGCCCCACATGTGGCCCATACATATACAGCCACCCAATTAGACAAGATGGATGAAGCAAAGAAGTGCAGACCGACAGGAGCCGGATGTAGATCGCTCCTGAGAGACACAGCCAGAATACAGCAAATACAGAGGCGAATGCCAGCAGCAAACCACTGAACTGAGAATAGGTCCCCTGTTGAAGGAATCAGAGAAAGAACTGGAAGAGCTTGAAGGGGCTCGAGACCCCAAAAGTACAACAATGCCAAGCAACCAGAGCTTCCAGGGACTAAGCCACTACCTAAAGACTATACATGGACTGACCCTGGACTCTGACCCCATAGGTAGCAATGAATATCCTAGTAAGAGCACCAGTGGAAGGGGAAGCCCTGGGTCCTGCTAAGACTGAACCCCCAGTGAACTAGTCTATGGGGGGAGGGCGGCAATGGGGGGAGGGTTGGGAAGGGAACACCCATAAGGAAGGGGAGGGGGGAGGGGGATGTTTGCCCGGAAACCGGGAAAGGGAATAACACTCGAAATGTATATAAGAAATACTCAAGTTAATAAAAAAAAAAAAAAAGAATTTACAGTAAAATTAGAAATTAGTGAACAATGACTGTGAGTTACCTTTTAAAACAATCTACTTCGTGTAAGTTTAAACGTTTAATAACAGACTTGTTCAATAACTGGCTCACAGAGATTTGACAGTTGCTTCTCCTATCCTTGCTTAAGCAGCTTCCTGCTTGGTTCTTACTTCCTGTTGCTCTAACACTCAATGCGCAGTGGACAGACACGTTCTATGCTGCGTTTCAAACTGCAGAAACAGGAAATGACGTGCTCTGTTTTTCAGATGGGTCCGTCAGCGAGCCAGACATGGCGGCCAACTTCTGTCCTGACCACAAAGCACCCATGGTGCTGTTCTTGGACCGTGTTTATGGCATTAAAGATCAAACTTTTCTGCTCCACTTGCTGGAAGTTGGGTTTTTACCCGATTTACGAGCTTCTGCATCTCTAGATACAGTAAGTAGCTAAAATAAAGAGGGTGGAAGGGAATTCCCTCATGGTTAAATTAGTTTCATTGGACATAGGAACAAATATTTTCTACCTCCTGATGATCATAATTTAATATCCTGCTTGAGAATGAGAAAAACAGAGATACTCAAAACTGGAAGATTGTCATGTATTGGCCTAAAAATGTATATGCAGGTAAATCTGGCCTTAATTTTCTGTCCAATCCCTTCAATTGAAGTTTCTCACAATCCAGCCTCCACAGTATCTCAAACCCTGGGGCAATATTTCTTAAGGAAATGGAACAGGTAACCACTATGATATTCATCATAGAATGTTTTCATAGCATCCGTGTTACCCATCAGGCACTAATAGCAATTTTCTGTTATCTAAATCCTGTTTAAACCAGTTATGAGTGTCACCAAAGGTCCCCCAAAAGAATATATATATATGTATATATATATATGTACACACATATATATACACATATGTATATGAATATGGTTCTGTTGCTTATGCAAAAGGTTGGATGGAGGCATTTCAAGCCAGAAATATTCTTCATTCTCACTTATTTTTTCTCATGCACTGACCACCAGGAAGGATAGTCTATAGCCAGAGGTATGGCAGAGGTCAGTACAAGAGGCCAAAGGCAACCACACAGTTGGAAATCAAAGCTGGGATAAAGAAATCCAGCATCCACAGGCATCAAGACAAGAAGTGTCTGACCATAAGATAAGAAATGCCAACTGTCATATCTGTGTCTTGCTGGAAGTGAGAAGTGAGGACACAAGGATCAGCTTAATTCCAAAAAAAAAAACTTATATGCTTATTTGCACTTCGTCTTCTCATGGGTGCCATCTGGTGTCCAGTAGTGAGAATTGCAAGCTTTGGGGTGAGGAGTCAGCTGGCAGAACCCAGATTCCTTAATTCATGGAGACAGGGCATAAAAATGAGGAACAGTCTATCAATGAAGGCGTCAGAGCCATAGGATATTTTTAGATCTTCACCGTGCCCCACCTACCATTACTTTTGCTTGGAGATTTTCTATAAATCTCTAGGTTTTAAAAAACTTTTAAAATTTGTGGACTTCCAAGTTTTCTGATTAAAGTATTTAAATTTTTTTTTGTAATTCAAACAGCAAATTCTATTCCAGCATCTGCTGTTAGATCATATGCTTGCCAGATCATCATCTTACCCCCCCCAAAAAAAAGAGGTTTTTCTGTTCAGTGCCTCATCTGAGAACCGTCAAGCCACAGGAATCGGAGCCTCCCTCATTTTAACTACACTGTCTCCGAAAGTGATAAACGGAAATGGAGCTGTTTTTTCCAGTGTGGTTACCAATGCCTCCAGAAGACAAATTTCTGATAATTAATACCAATACCCAGAAATGTGGAGGGTTCAAAGAGAACAGTTTTTGAAATCATAAGTTGCAGGGAATGTCCGTTCAGAGATAATAGCTGTGATAATTGCAGGAAATAATGACATTATTTTCTCTGTGGGTCTCCAGACTTCTGTTGAGTCCTTGGGTTTTCAACAGTGACGTGAGTCACGCTTTGGCTATATTTAGTGCCACTGAATGGCTCTTCCTTTAATTCAGCTTGTCCGTCTACGTTTACAAAGAGGAACATTGTTAGCAAAGACTCTACCAGGGCTTTAGAAAAGACCCAGATTTCTGTTCCTTTTTTGTGCTCCTCATGGACTGTCGGGTTCCCTTTAGTGAGGTCAACGCTCAGATCATTTATCCGGTTGTGAGCTGCTCATGGTACTGACAAAGTGACTAGTGGGCGTCAGAGATCTACTCTCTCTTTGTAAAGCTGGTGAATTTGAGGGACGTGGCAGTCTATAACCATTTATTAACCTTAAATAAAAGAAGATATGTGAGACTCCTATAAGGTAACAAATACAAGATAAATCCGGAGTGATTGTGCAATAGCTCAGAACCTGGAAATTCAAATACCAAGGATGCTGGGTTAAACGACCCATCAATTGATTGTAGTGAAAGTTTAGTAATCTTCTTTGCGACCATTCACTAAGCAGCCATCTTTATATGCTTGCTTTGTTCTGGGGGTGGGGACTAATCTCTTTTTATTTTCATTTAAATGAGAAACAGTAATGAGTAGGTATACGGGGGAGGGTCCAGGTGAGGAAAGAGTGAAACTCAGTTTAGCCCAATTTAGGTAACCCCGGGCTGGGCCAAGACGTCAAGATGTCTGACCTCAGCTTGTTTATTTGTGTGATATTTAAACATATCACAATTTTGGGGGGGGGAATCATATAGCAATTACTCAGCCCCATGAGTACAGTGACGTTTAAGACATGTTTGCATTGAAGCTCTTTCCAAAGTACATATGGCTTCATCTGTTAGGTGGGTCCTTTTTGCTTTAGAAGCAAATGCTCACGATAAGGGTGGGGAGAGTGACTGAGGTAAATATTGTGCCTGCCAAAGTCAGGATTTGGCCTGGCCCTAAGATAACACAGAAGTCACTTAGGATGTGGTAAAGTACGAATGACAGCTCTCACAAGGATGAGTTTTAAGGCCTACAAGCCATGCTCAAGATTTAAAGGGAAAGGGTCTGGGATAAGTAAAACAAATTCTGGGGGGCGTGGGCTGGGTGTGTCTCATCATATCAAAAAGGACCACCAGGTTGTAAACTACATCCATTCCCAGCATTCAGAAGGAGGACAGGTTAAATATCTCCTTCCAGGATGATAGGATGCCTGTGTGTTTTTCTCCCCTGGCTCTGCCAGTACGTACCTGCAAGCACATTGGCTTTTGCCTCTCCTGGTAGGCTGTGACTAGAGCAATGTGTAAGTTTCCCTGACCTTGCATGGAGCTCCATGTGCAGGCTCAATGGGCTGCTTTCTCAGAGGTTAACCGATGCCCCCGTTCCCTTTCTCAGGTGTCCCTCAGCACCACAGAGGCCGCGCTGGCACTGAATAGGTATTTATGTTCGGCTGTGCTCCCGCTCCTTACTAGATGCGCCCCTCTCTTTTCTGGGACAGAGCACTGTACTTCTCTGATCGACTCTACACTGCAGACAATATACAGACTTTCCAAAGGACGGTCCCTCACCAAGGCACAGAGGGACACCATAGAAGAATGTTTGCTAGCCATTTGCAAGTAAGTGTGCCCTCCTGTGGTTTTTACTTGTGCATAAGTATCCTTGCCGAATGCATTTATGTTGTCACGGTTAGGCAGTATGTAATTCTATCATAGAATAATGCATCATGAAACCGGTTGTAAAGTCTGAGGCCACTACTCAGCCTTTGTCACATACCCAGACGACCATTTCTCTTTGAATGTGCTTGGTCACATGATCTGCTGTGTAATTACCTCTCATTACGAGGAAGGGAAGAGTACTTTTCAGGATTTACCCATTCCTGGTGAAAAACTAGGAAAACTGATGTCTTTTGTGCCTGAATTATTTCTATGATGGACTAATTATCTAGTTCTGCAATGAAACCCAGAGAGATTTCTCCACTATCTAAAAGAGATAACTTTTACACAGAAACAAGACTCTACATGTAAATCAAAACAGTCCACCTCCAGGTTTCCCAAGACTTAAGCAAAAGGATCTGGTCACAGTGGGGAAAAAAGACAATAATAGCTTTTGCCAGTGTACACAGATATCAAAAGCAGCAAAGAACCTTGGGAATCTGTATCAAGTCTGCAAGGACAAAGGATGTAGTGCTTTTGAGTAACTAGCATCACACCCTGGCCTGGGATCCCAACCTCCTGCTTTAAGCCATTAGTTTCCCTGCTAGGCTATGAGTTAGGATCACTTTCCGCGACCCTAGAAAAATATCCCAGTTCCATATCCCAGCCCCAGGATTCAAAATCCTGAGGGATGGAATCCGGTGTTAGCGTTGAGCTCCTTGAATAATTGGTCCTATTAATGATATGCAGCTGTGCTTGAGAATTACTAGTGAAATGGTCAACAGGCTCCCATTTTAGGGGCCAGAGGGACATCACTCCTAGTTCTTGTTAATGACATATGTCCCAGATGCATGCATTAGAAAGCTCATGATAGCTAGAAGAAATTGTTCTTCATTCAAACATCAAGGAAAAGGCAATCTCAAATAGGTGATATTGTGACTTACCTATTAGACTCTTTGTAATGAGAATGATACAAATGCTGGCTGATGTGGGGCAGCCAAGACTCTCACCGCTGATGGGAATACAAAATAGTGTATCTACTTTGTCAGACAACGTGGCAGTTTCTCCCAAAACTGTAATTTCAACAATCATATTCCTTGTGTTTACTCAAATTATTTGATAGCTTATAGCACATAAAAACTTATATACTTATATCATTGTATACATTATATAAAGCATAAATACATTCTATTATAGAAAAACCTGATTTTTATATCATGTTAGTCATCATTAACAAAGCTTAAAACAACCAAGATAGCCTTCAGAAATTCAGTGGATTAAAAAACAAAAAAACTATGGTAAGTCCAGGAAACGAAATATTACTCAGTACTAAAAAGTACTATTAAGCCACAATAAGAAATGGAGAATGTGTATTTCTAAGCCAGAGAAAGTCGTTTCAAAAGGCTTCTGTTATAAGATTCTAGATACAAGACATTTGGGGAAGCTTTTGCAAAAGCCTTTGAGCTAGTAAAATTATTGGTGATTTCCAGAAGTTCTGGGAAAAGACATGGAGCACCGGGAAGTTTGGGGACAATGGAAAATATACTGTGTCATCTATGCTGGTAAAGCTATGTCATTGTTCATTTGTCCAGACTCACACACTGTCCATCACAGAGAATGAGCCCCGGTTTAAACTTTGGACTTTGCTGCTGCTGCTGTATCCCTGTAGGCTTCTCTGTTGTAGCCAATGAAATGTCCTTGTGGGGAACATTGGCAATGGGCAAAGGATGAGATCGTACAAGTGGGCATAGAAGGGGCCTGTGGGAACTCTGTCTTCCTCTCCATCTTTTTGTGACTCTAAAATAGGCACAAATAAATTTTAAAATGTGTAAGGAACAGCCTAGTACATTTCGAATATAAAAGCTGTCATAAAGATGTTTTAGCAAAGTTAACCTGCATTCTCTCTCTCTGTAGCCTTCTAAAGCCCAGAGACTTCACCACAAAGTACTATTTGTCTAACATGAGAAGTTATAGGGTTAGAAGTTGGCAGAGACTCAAGGCTCAAAACGGCTTTTCCAATATATTGTGCAGGCTGGTCTTATGTCAATTTGACAAAACCTAAAATCGTCTGAAAGGAAGGAACCTCAACTGAGAAAATGTTTCAGTAAGATCCATCTGTAGGGTATTTTTTAAATTAGTGATTGATGAGGGCCCAGTGCAATGTGGGTGGTGCCATCCCTGGAATGGTGGTCCTGGTTTCTATATAAAAACAGACCGAGTAAGCCATGGGAAACAACCAGGAAGCAGCGCCCTTCATCGCCTCTGCATCAGCTTCTGCCTCCAGGTTCTGCCTTGTTTGAGTCCCTGTCCTGACTTCCTTCCCTGATAAACAGCAATATGGAAGTGCAAGCCAAATTAACCCTTTCTTCCCCAGATTGCTTTGTGGTCATCGTGTCTCACTGCAGCAACAGAAGTCCTAAGACAATCCCCTTCCAGAATTGTACGCTGCCACACTGACTACTTCATTCATCCTAAGGTTGGGACCATTGGTAAATAATTACATTAAATACGATGGCCATAGTCTTGCAAGATAGTCAAAGCTTTGTAGACACACTGATCCACTGAATGTGGAGTTTGGAGTTATCTGCTTTGCCACCTCAAAAGGAAGAAGTCCGGCTGCATTTCTTACTGGTGTGGGCCTCCACATCTCTCCTCAGTGGAGACAATGGGACTAGGTGAGACTACAGAACAGATCCTCCCTGTCAGCATCAATGCAGTACCTACAGGAAGAGCTGCTGCTGTCCTTGGTCTAACTTTAGCTGAAGCTGACCTCAGATTAGAGCCGCATCAAGAAAGACACCCAGTATCTCGGAATTAACTCCAAATAGAAAAGCCAGGTTCGTGTGACCGGTCAGAAATAGGTGTACCTTCAAAGAAACCAGAGTTTGGGGCAAGTAGAAGTTTACATTGACCTGAAATGAGGCTCCACACTCTGTCTCTGTAGTTCAGGAAAGAGTGTTCAACTCTTCTCCCAACTTAAGCTCCAGTATAACAGGCAGATTGATCGTAACTAGGTATTTTATTATATATTTGTAATAAGTCAGTGCCTTGGTTAGGGTTCTATGGCTGCAATGAAACACCATGACCAGAAGCCAGGTTGGTTAGGAAAGGGTTTGTTTGGCTTACACTTCCAATATGACTGTTCAGTGAAGACAGTCCGAACAGGAGCAGAGCAGAAACCCGGAGGCAGGTGTCCATGCAGAGGCCATGGAGGAGTGCTGCTTCCTGGCTTGCTCCTCATGGCTTGCTCAGCCTGCTTTCCTATAGGATCCAGGACCACAGCCCAGGGATGGCCCCACCCACATTGGGCAGATAATTAAGAAAATCTCCCACAGGCTTGCCCACAGCCCATCTTATAGAGGAATTTTCTCAATTGAGGCTCCTTCCTGGCTGGT